>NW_010265321.1:12982-26058 GCF_000690775.1 Eurypyga helias
GCGGCCGTGCGGTGCTGGTTTCCAGCGGGAGCTACGTGGTGTGGTCGGCTTGGCTTGCCCAGTTTGGGAGGCTGGTCTTCCCCTGTCGATGGTTAGGCGCAGATTGAGAGGCTGAATGTCAGAGGTTTGGGATTTTAAAAGATAAGTATCGGCGCGAGACATGAACAGTGCAGGGTCCGGGGTTCTCAGCTCAGCGTGCTCCATTTTGTCATTCTCGGCGCGGCCGTGGGAGATACGCACTACAACCAAAATCAATGCCCAGTTTGGGAGGCTGGTCTTCCCCTGTCGATGGTTAGGCGCAGATTGAGAGGCTGAATGTCAGAGGTTTGGGATTTTAAAAGATAAGTATCGGCGCGAGACATGAACAGTGCAGGGTCCGGGGTTCTCAGCTCAGCGTGCTCCATTTTGTCATTCTCGGCGCGGCCGTGGGAGATACGCACTACAACCAAAATCAAAATCCGGTGCACAGAGACATCGCAAGTAACGTTATCCCCCTTTCTCGTTTCTCCTTGGGTTATTTGGAAGCGAGCGTCGCTCTCGTGGCACCAGCTGGCTGGCTCTCTACCTAAACCCTTTTTTTTTGCTGCTGTGAATCGGGATCCACAGTGAAATTTTATGTAGCGGAGGGAAGCCGGCAGTTGGGCGTCTGTTAATAGCCTGAAAGTAACTAATGAGGATGTGCAGTCGGAGCGATTGATTGAATAGCTGCAGTCCTCTCTGCTTCTTGCTCACTTGCTCGCTCGCTCTCTGCAAGCTGTGGCAAGGGAGGGGGAACGCAGGCACCCGGCGCTCTCTTAAGTGGAAGTAGCACGGATCCCCAGGGCCGGGCGGCCAGAAATGGAAGTTTAAGCTGCATCTGTCTCTTGAAAAGAAAACGGCAGGAGTCAAAATGTCACTGTGTGGAGTCACGGCTCGCTCCTTGGCTTTAAGATTCGGAAGATAACAATGGGTTTTCTGCTAGGAAGTGATTTTTCTTCCCTCCCCGTGTTGGGGGATGTTTTGTGACGCTGGATTCCTTTAAGTCTGGCAGTCGAGCTGGAGATGGGCAGCAGTTGTGATAAAGGTATCTGTCCGTGTGTGTATGTGTGTCTAGCTCTACGTGAAAATGCATGTATGTATAGTACGTGTGCGCTTGTGTAGGGATTCTGAATAGTGTGTGTACTTTATGATACTGTCATTCTGCTACCTGTACTAGAAGAAGATGTAAGTGCTGCTTTTATGAATATTTGTGCTCGTCGTATCAGCCTGCATGGATTTAAGATGCCAAAGTCGTATCTTAGTAAGGTCATATTGCCAGAATGAAGAGAACTTGACCTATTTTTTTATCTGCAGAGATATATATGTCATATTACCCGGGCAGTTATGAGTCTTCTGCTGGTCTGAGCAAGCGGTGGGATCGTATAAGACCAAACTTTGACCTTTGTCAAATTGTGTTTAGCTGGGACTAAAATTGAGGTTCCCTGTGTCTCGATTTCAGTTATCTGTTAATTACTGCATTGCTTATGTGAAGAATAGTACATAAATTTTTTTTAAGTTCTCTGAATACTATCTCACAGTGACAGAATACTAAACTGTGGTTGGGTATTGATCTTTACCAGCATTTTAATCTTAATTGCCTATTGCCTACAATTAAGTCAGATTCACAACCTTGACTCTGTCAGTGGAAATACTATTGTAATTTAGTGAGTAAATAAGGTAGAGGAAATGAGGGGAGTGTAATTCAGCAGTTTTGTAATGCACTTGAAACTTTGCTGAGGCGTCTGTCCTATAGCGCTTAAAACCTGATTATTCCCCACCCCCCTGCGCCCATTCACCTTCTTTTTCTTCTCTTCCTTAGAGGTCCCAGCAGAGAGATCTCCTCGCAGACGGAGCATCTCTGGGACCAGCACCTCTGAGAAAACCAACTCCATGGATGCTTCGAATACTTCTCCTTTCAAAGTGCCAGTAAGTGTGCCTTTCCTGCCAAGGAGGGGTTTTTCTCATTGAACGAGAGATTAAAATGTCACAGTTTACAACTAAGCTCTGGAAAACAGAGTATGTAGTTCATATTTCCAGTCTACCAAGGGGTATTCTATCAAATGTCACAGATTATCAGGGAGATTTCTGGTGGATCCCTAACTTGCTTATTTTCCATGGGTTGATCTGGAGTTGCGAATAATGAAGCATCGGTGTTACCCTGGGCAGTGACCTATATAAATAGATTTGAAGTCGCCACCGGGGATTGCATTACAGATTCAGATTTTGACTAGGAAAGGTTCCTTTCAGCTGGTGATTGCATGTTATTTTTCCTTCATGCCAATGAGATAGGTGGAAAATTGAAATCACTTTACTCGGAAGGTGTTGGAATTTCTGGAGGTGTGTGAATTGCTCTTTACCTCTCCAGTTTTGGTCAGGAGTTCAGTTGGCTAGGAGTCTGCATGAGGCTTTTGCAGCTAGAGTCCAGATTTTCTTGCTTGTGTCAGTCTTTGGGCAGTGTATCCAAGAGCACAAAGGGCTTTCTGTTACTAGACAGAGGGCAAATGCTTCGAGTTGAAATGGGGTGCTCAGGGATTTTTTAGCAGTATTTGTTCGCAGTTTAAAATACCTAATTTGAAGATTGCAGATATTTTCAGACCCCTCTCTGTTTTTCGGCAAGTAATCTGCCTGCTTAAAAACCTGAGGAAAACCAGGAGAATTACATACTGAGCACTGGTTTTGTGTGTATTATCTATGGACGTGAGTACCGTTTCTGTACCTTGGCGTATACGTTCCTGCTTTGCTTTAGCTGAAATCCCTTTTCAGCACACTTGCTAGCTCACTTGAGAGGCAGATGTGTGTAAACCTGGGTCTTTGATTAAATCCTACGTTGTGTCATTTTAGAAATACACAAGGCAAGGATTTAATGAGAGCAGTTTAAATTATGAAAGGATTAAGGGTGGTCAGAGTATACAGAATAGCTGCTATTTAAAGCAACCCATAAACTTATGGTTTATTGGAGTTGAAAAAGGGGCCAAGGTAGCAGGGACTGTACTGGGTATCCATGCTTGGTCCTTTTCAGAGTCATAGAGTAATAGCAATTGGAAGGGACCTCTGGAAGTCTCTGACCTATCCCTGGACCAGCTTACATCACGTTACTCAGGACGTTTTCCAGTTGGGTGTTGCAGACCCCCAGGGATGCAGATGGCACAGCCTCGCTGGACAGCCTGTTCCGATGCTTGACTCTCCTCCCTGCAAAGAATATTTCTCTTGTAGAGGCTTTCTCGTCAGAACAAAATTGGAACCTCTAATGTCTATTGAAAGACCATGAATCACATTTTAATCTACTTCAAAAAAATGCCTGCGGTAGCAGTTAAAGCAGAATATATTGCTTAGCCTTGAGAAGAGAAAGCTTAGAGGGGAATCTTAGTAATGTGCATAGATACCCAATGGACGGGAATAAAGACGACGGAGCCAGGCTCTTTGGACAGAAGGCTGCAAGCACACATTGAACTGTGAGAGATTTCATTTATACATAAGAACAACCCTTTTTCACTGTGAGGGTGATCAAACACTGGAACAGGTTGCCTGGGGAGGTGGTGGAGTCTCCATCCTTGGAGATGCACTCAAAGCAGACTGGGCACACAGTGCCAAGTGCCTTGCTCTTGTTTACCCTGCTTTGAGCAGGAGGGGTGGACTGGACCATCTCCAGAGGTGCTGTCCCACATCAGCTATTCTATGAACTGTCCTCTGTCACTTCCACGACCTGTTTTCTGGGTGGTACTAGAGGAAAAACACATCTTGGTCTAGTTGCCTGTAAAGTTGTCACAAGAGGATTCTGCTAGGTCGAGCCCATGGTCCACACAGTTCCAGGAGGATTTCTGAAGTCTGAGAGCGTTCCAAAGTCCTACCTATTCTCCTCTTCATTTATAAGAGCTTCTGTCTTCCTTGCCTTCATCTGTAAGTAACTGCCCCAGCTTTAGATGTTTACCTGCGCTGTCGTACTCTCTGTCTAACAATTCAAGCTACATATCAGGAGCGTTTGATTACCATCTGTACTGTTTATTTTATAGGCCTCCTTTTCCCTTTGTTCCTCAGTTTTGTACAATTTTTTTCAAGTCGATTCTATCTTTAATGTTTTACTGCTTCCCTGATAGTTCTTAAACACTTTTTCACTCCTGCTCCCTTTGAAAACCAGAACCTTGCAGCTTGTTTCTCATTTCCCAGAGCAGTGTATTGGGCTTTTAGGCCTCTGGCAAAGAGGCTCAGGAAGCAGGACATGGCTGCCTTTTTGGACATAAACCATCAAAAAAACTAGAACCTATTTGGGCCACGTGTAGCTAGCATTATGCTGCTTGGTCTGCCTGGCCACCTGTATACCCAGGAGCATGATGCACCCTCCTGTCTTTGTCGTAAGGACGAGGCTTCTGGCTTTGGAGGTTTTGCTCTGAATAACCCATTTATCTGCTGTTACTCAGCAGGTTGTGGTGCGGGTGGGGGCTGAGCTCACCCTGTTTTAGAACATGCCAACCTGTGATCGGTTCGGCAGAGCAAGCTGCAATTACAAGTCAGATGGCTTAAGAACACGGATGAGCCCTAAGCCCAAGCTGCTGAAATAAAAGACCCTGGTAACTTTGTGGATTGGCACAGGTCTAATAGGTGGAGAATAAGGTGGGGAGGAATTGTGTTTCTTCCTTTGATTTACAGGAAGAATTTCCCAGCTCTCAGAAGGACTTGGGTGCCTCATGGGAGTCTCGGATCAGTGGTCTGAGAAGAGCTCCAAGTGAAGGATGGAAGGGGCACCTATAGCGGCTTTAAATTTGCTGGTGATATTTAAATTTGCCTGTACATATAAAGGAGATGAGGAATGAGGGAACTTGCGGTTTTGTTTTCCCATGGACACCTCCAGCGGAGGTCGGAGGGCTGTAGGCAGCTGCAGCCTAGTGCTGTCTCAGTTATTCTCTCCGTGGACCTGACTCCGTGCCGTACCTCTCTACTCACCGCTGGGCTTGCTAACAGAAAGCAGCTTAAGGCAGGGGACAGCTTAACCTTCTTCCACACTGATGGAAAATTATGCTGAGACTTTCATAATAAGTTGCTTTTACAGCTTTTTAAGTCTGCCTCTCAGAAAAGCTATTTAAAAGCTGTCTTCTCAACAGGACAGTGGCTTCCAGCATGTTCTGTGCAGGTTTTTTTCCTTTCAGATGCCAGGCAGTGGTACTCACTCAGAACAAGGCGTCTGTTTTTTTAATGCTGCTAATTGGCATTTGTTTAGCATCTGGAATTTTGATTCATAACAGCCTAATGGCCTTTAAGCCAACATTTCCTTGACGAGACATTTTTTAAGTAGACTCTTCAGTGGCGGTGGTCAAGGAAGGATTAATGTAAGGGGCTGATGAGTGAAGTTCAGGGAATTTGCCTTCCTCCCTGCTGCATGTCCAGAGGGAAAGACATTCACTGTCGTGTGAAAAGTAGGATTTCAGTAGTTACTAACACACTCCTTTTCCAGACTAACTGCTGTATGGGCCAAGCATGCGCAGCGTGTTTGTTCTGCTTGTCTCCCACCAAGGGGAATCAAGTGGGTTCTGCTAATGCTGACATTGCACAGCGCATGGCATAGATACAGGGATAAGAGCTCTTCCTGCTTGTCCCTGCTTTTTCTTCCCCAGTTCCCCAAATATTCTCGTCTGCAGCTACACCGTGAGTCTCCATCTAGGTTCAGTTGTGTTAATAGTCGTTTGACAATGTTCAGGCGTTTCTGGGAGGAATATTGAGCGGCAATGGAAGGGCACGGAAGGTGGGAAGATAGCGGTGAGGATGTGCGGAAGTGTGTCTTGCGACATACGGACAGATGTGCGCTGTTTAGAGCTGTGCACGTATAGGAAAAGGATTATTTTTAATAATGAGTATTATTTGACTGAACAAATAGGGAGGCAGACAAACTGGCTAGAAGTAGGCATCGTGACGCATAGGTGGGCGAGAAACCAGCTTTTCCCTTCCCACACACACTTGTCCTGGCAGTATCCCCGTCTCGGTGCATCCCGTTCCCTACTGTTGCGCTGTCGAGCCCTGGCAGCGCTGCGCCAACCTCCCATATTCTGTCATTGCTCTGCCATTGGAGTGGGGGGACCAGGGTAAATAGGAGGTTACCGGAATCTTCAGACCTCCTGCAGTGGCAGGGTGGAGAGGAATCGCTAAACCACTCTTCAGACTTGTGTTGTGCTCTCCAATTCTTGCTTCTTTGGAGTAGGGTTGTTAGTGAGTTGTTCTTACAAATAATATCTGATTGATCCATGTCTGCTGGCTATTAGGAAAAAAAATAGGAGAAAGAGGCAGAGAAACAAGTGCAAGTGAGCTAGGAAAGCCAAAACATAATATTTGAATTAAATAATTTTTAGAAGAACTGTGTGGATATGATGGGAAGACTGATACTCACAGATTGCCTTCCTCCGTTTCTCTCTGGTTGGGAGAATAATTGGATCTATAGAAATACTGTCTGCCTCTTTGCTCTGTAAGAGCACTGCTAAACGGAACAGAAGACAATGCAACCAGCCTAAGTGAAGGTCAGAGCTTGATGAGATCTCGCGGCTGCCCAGCCTCATCTTTTATGCAGTCAGCAAGATTGTTGCTTTCCCAGAGCGCTGCTCTGCTACCGTCGTGCTGCCAGGTTAGGACAAGCCTGATCTTTTCTGGCCATGTGACCTCACGGCGTACAAGTCATATTTTTAATTCTGTGTCAGTGCCAGTGCAGAGATGGAATTGTTGATTTACCTTAGCGTGAGACATCGCGGCATCCTTCATGAAACCTGGCTGTACTCAAATCTGTCCTCCCTGTTGTAAGCTGAACATCTTTCCTTCCGCTTTCCGCTCTTTTCTTACAGCAACACATTTATTTGAATCCGCTTTATTTTTTTATCACTTGCCTGTGACATGATGCCTTCACTGTGCTGGCTATTAGTGCGCGGATTTTGGCACAAAGCGGATATTGGCTGTGTCTGGGATGCTCACCAAGTTCTCTTCTGTGTCTTTATTCGGGGGTAATACTGTTCATACGCTCTATAACCTTCACAGCATCTTTCTGCCTGAGCAGATTGGTTCAGTCCATCAGACTTTGAGCCAGGTGATGGGTAGGTATAGCCAGCCTGTGACACTGAACCTCAACAGCTGGAATGTTTTTCTCATCTTTGGTGTAAACACAACTTGATCTAATTCCCTGCAGTTGACACAGGGGAACTATGAGTGTTTAGAGCTTTAAACACTGGTCACATTCCAGCCATCCTTGGTTTAATAGCATTTACATGTGTACCAACTCATTCTGTTCTTCACCTCCAGATCACGCAGAGTTCAATGAACGCGTCCCCTGCAAACCAGTCCTCCTGGCCCTTTTATCACTGTTCTTGCTCTTCTGGTTTTAATTCCCTTCAATTGATTCTCCCAAGTTCTGGTACTGAAGTTCACAGGAATGTCTGTTATCAGTTTCTAATTGCTCACAACCCTTTGTGTTATTTCTCTGTCCTCTCTGGCCCTCCCTTCACCTCCTAATTTAATATAGCTCAGTGTAATTAATGTGCTGTTTAAGTTTTCTTCCAGGTCATTAACAAAGACGTTAAACAGAAGCAGTCATGCCACTATCCCCACCACATCCCATTGGACCCTTTCTTCTACCTTGATACCTTATCACTTGTCCTAATTACCCTTCGTAGATACTCCTGCAGCCACGTCTTGGGTTTGGGATACTTTGACAAAGTTCATTTCCATTAATTACTCTAATTAGCATGTATGTTGCATTATCCCAAGGTATTCTGAAGTGTTGGGCTGCTTGATGGCTGGGAACCAGAGGGCTAAAGAGCCAGGGTCATGAACATTGCTGCCTCCTTCCTGACATGAGGGAAGGACTGAAGCGCAGGTGCCTGAATCATGGGGTGGTTCGAGGCCGTCGCTTCTCCACCTCCTTCACTGCCTGACAAACTGTGGTTTGATTAACCACTCGGATTGACTCAGGTGACCTGTTTCTTATAATATTTATTGCTTATCACCCTTGTTTTGTTGGTCTCAAGACAGACTTCTGAGCTTTATTCCTTAATCCCTGGGTCAGAGCCTTTCAGGGTGCTCTTTCCAAAAAAAAAACAGCTCCCACGAAGGCGGCCGGGCTCTGCTCCCAGTCGCATCCCTGATAAGCACCTTGCAGAACCAGGATCTGAAAAGCTGATGTAGCTCTCCCCAGATATCTGGTAGCTCTTGTTTCTTCATGAATTTTTAAGTATGATTCCCAGTGGCTTGGAAATTTGATTCCTTCAGTACTTTTGACTGCGTATGACACAGAGTACATGCAATCTTACATTTTATTAATAGATGTATTATCAATGTGTTCCTGTTGAGGTATCCTCTCCATTTCCTTGGTTTTCTTATTACTCTTCCTATAGTTGTGCATCCCATTCCGCATCTCTCCTGTGGCAGCAGGTGTTTTTTCATTGGAAAGTTGAAATTGTTATCTGGCCAAATCTGCAGTGCTGTCCCATCAGGGGAAAAGTATCTTCCTGATCCTTGCTGTTGATCAGCTTGTGTCCTGAAGCATGATAATTGCTCACTCTTGTTATTTTTAAACCTGACTAATGCAGCTACATATGTTCTTCTTCCTTATATAAACACATAATCCTTTTTTAATCTTGCTGAAAAAAAATTGTCTGTATAATATCTTGTGGTAGAGGATTCTATGGGCTGATTTATAGCGTTGGAACAGGTCTCCTGACAGTCACTTAAATGTGCCACCTCTCACGTTCAGTTGCCCCTCAGCTTTCTTATGTAAGAGGGGGCACGAGGAGCTTAGTTAATTCCCGTTCTATTTGTTGTGTATATCTGTAATCCCTTCTTGCTTTTGTCTCTAAAATAAATAGTCGGTCTGTAAAACGTATCATTTGTAAATCCCCTCTTGTCTGCCTTTAATCAGTTTATACGTTTGGAGTTCAGTTTTGTTCCAGTTTTCTTGCGGAGATGAGGAGATCAGGAGTGGTGCATTAGTGTGAAAGCCAAGGCAGATTTACATAATGCCGCTTCACTTTCTTTGTGCTGCATCCTTCGCTCGTACGTTCAAACACGGGTTTTATCGTTCTTGGCCCCCGCACTAGCCACCTCTTTGGTGACATAGTGCCAGGCTTTTTGGATGAGTTGGTGATGGAATTTGGCTGTTTTAAGTCACTTCCTTGTTCTTTATATGACTGCCAAGGTGTATGTATAGTTGTTTTCATCCACTTCTCTGTGTGAGTGGCTGAGAGCCTTTTCCGAAGTAGTCATTGCTAATATTTTAATTATGAGCGTTGCTGTGCTCATAAGCAAACTTCTCCACCTCCTTGCTAGTTATATTGGCGCTTTGTTGTTGTTCTGCAGGGGACAGTAAACTCCGTGGTTTCTCCTAATCACTGGAATATCCTGCTGGTTGTATCTTTCCATTTTATGACCTGGCTAGCTTCCCCTGCTTCTTCTCTTCCCATCGCTTTGCAGCGATACTGGCACAGGAGAGCATTTCCACTCGGCTACAAGTCGTATTTTTTCTTGGTAGGTACTGAAGGAATAAAATGCGTCGTGTGGTAACACCACGCAGCAGTTGGGAGACAGTTCCGCTGTCGTCCATAGTCACTTGAGTGTTGTCTTTGTACCCATCCAGTCCTTCCCCTCGGAGAGAACAAGGCTCGTCGCGCTGTAAATGGAGTTACCCACCTGCTGTTGTTAATAATGCATCAGTGCTCCTCATCGAGCATTAGCAGGGCTGGGGATGCATTGCAAGCCTCCAAAAGGCAACGTGGCGGTCCCCAGAAATACCCCGCGCAAGCAACAGCGCTGCAAACCACACCGCTGGCTGTCACATGAACCTTGCTCGGCGCCCGCCTGGGTTTTCCGCTTTGAAACTCCCGCTGATCCCATTGCTTTTCGGCGATGGATAACGCCTGCTGCAGCCACGGACAGTTTTACGAGTTCGTGGCTGAATTAACCGTTTGCTTTCAGAACAGCAGTCATTAATACGTGTAGGCCGCTCTCTCCTGAGCGGAACCGGCGCGTCTGCCCGGAGCAATAGTCAGACTTGGGTAGCTCGTGCTTGGGCTGGCTCCGAGTTGGCATCTTTGGCACGGAGCAAGCGTTTCCTGAAGCCGAAGCTGCCCTGTACAACAGCCACCCCTGAGGGTAAAATACTTGGGGTCGGAGTTTCTGTGCCTCCCCTGTGCAGCCATGGAGGGAAGGTACAAAACCTGCGGGATTTACCGGTGGCAGAAGGAGAGGGATTCGTTGCGCAGCTTCCGAAGGAGATGAATAGGTTTCTCAGTGGGATTGAACTATTTTTAGATGTTGTATCATTGGCATTTCTTACCCCACTGTTTGATGCTTTTGGCTGAGATGATAAACCTTCTCTGAACCCATTCCACGTGCCTGTTGGAGTGTGTGCTCCTGTGTTCTCCTCCTCTCTCCCCTTGGCTCGCTCTTCCATCCCTGTTCCCCCAAGCCTGTGGTTCTGAGGGGGAATTTGTACCGAGCTTTGTCCCGTTAGGTGTCTCGTGAGGGATTAAGGCACAATTCTTTTAGTTATTATCTCATTGGACTCCTGTTAAAATACTGCGTTTACAGGCACTGGCCTTTTCAAATTGCATCCTCGCTAATTTATCCTACCAGATGTTTTGTACTTATAAAATTAAGAGTATAGTCTGATAATTTCTGTCAGTTTGGGTAATAGGTTTTACCCCTTTTTGTCTGAGGGTGTTTGTTTAAGCAGTAAAATTCCCACTGTTTTTAAAGATGTTCCATGATGATTCTCAAAGCTCAGGCGCTTCATTACGCTGAGGTGTAAGAGCCACGCAGCAGTGTGTTTTGTGTTGAAATACGTATTGAAGAGAAGCACCTAGGCAGTAAGACAAGAAGTAAGTGTGGGTTTTGTCTTTTAAATGGTACAAGCTGCAGTTATTAGCATTGGCAAGGAGGTCTCCTATAGAAGGAAAAGGAAATAAAGCTTCCAGCTAGATGGTATTATTGCAGATAGAAGTTTATTTTTCATCACTGTATCATTTTTATATCTGCATTCAGTATTTAAAAGCATTCCCTTTGGCAAGTGGAAGTCGAAAAGCTCTGCTCGGTTCTGGCAGGGGTGGATTTTTCACGCTGCTCCCAGGTTGTCCATCTGTGAGCACTGGCCCTGCACGAGCTGCCAGCCAGGTGGGGAGAGCAAATACTGCCAATGCGTAAGAGTCTCCTGAGGATGACCCCCAAGTACACTCCCTCTTTCAATCATTTTTAGCCTTAGCTATGTTCTTACTCTAGTATTATTAATTTTTTGGGGTGTAGTCAACTCTGGAGAGCCTTATCCAACCCCAGATAGCGTATTTATTTCATTAGGGGAGAGATGATGTTTGATTAAGCCAAGAACACATTTCACTAATATTAAAGCAATGCCAGTTTAGAACTGTGCATGCACACAAAACCGAATATCCACTGCCCCTCTCTGCGTGGGATTTGGAATGATTCAATAGGAATGTTTCTGGAGCTCTGCTGAATTGGGTCAGTTTTGTCTCATTTGCCCTTAAGGGGAGAAAAACATGTTACTTGGTGTTTGCAATCTGAGTAGCCTGAGAGGTGCTGGAGTGGAGCCAGAGTCCAGCAGATCTGAATCCCTCTGGCTGGGTCTGTTACCTTTTATGCTGAGAGGTCAGAATATATGAAAGTGCCTTTGACAGTGCTATACATCCTCTACTTGAATTCCAGCGGTGGCCCCAAGAGCATCTATTGATTACAGTGTTCTTTCAAAGGCACTTTCTCACTACCGGGGCCGAGAAAAGCGCAGGAACGAGGATAGAGTTGGAGTGGCTCACACAGCTAAACCCACTTCTTCCTTTGACCGTACCTTCTCCCCCAGCATGCTGTGTAGATTTGGGGCAGGTTCTTTTGCAGTGTCTAAGTATCTGGCCTTTTCCACTTTATTTCCTATTTTGGGAGAATATAGCAGCTTTCTCCCCGAGGAGCCTGCTGGCTGGCCAGCCTCAGACACTCAGGGCAGCCATAAAGGCATCACTCTTCAGATGCAGAAAGCAGCATCCCTCTTCCTTGGTCCGCTGCAGCAGCATCCCGCAGGACATCCCAGTTTCTCTGTGCTACCCATGGACAGGCGCGTGCCAGCCTCCGGTGCGTGTGAGCAGGTTGTTTCCTACGCGGGTACTTGGGACAGGATGATCTGCGTATGCTGGGACGAGGTATGGGTAGGCTTTCAGTGGTACATCACCATCCATATGTCACGGGTGGGGGCCTGAGGAACCGTGGAGAGGGAGAACCCCCCTACCAGCCTGTAGGGTGAGGGGAATTGTGCAGTCTCAGGAAGGAGGGAATTGGGCAGAAGAGGGACAAACTGAATGTGTTGGGATGAAGAGTAACAGAATGAGGAAGGACGGAGGGGTTGAAGGGTGTGCTTGTTTAAAGGGAACGGGATGCATTTTGTTTCAAAGGGAGCACTGAAGGTGTGGGAAGATGAAAGCAAACATGAGACTGCAAAATTGGAGAGAGATGCATGCAGTAGGTGTCTCTAACCTGACCAGATGCGGGCTTGGCTGTTTGGAAGCGACTTCTTTTCCAACAATTAGCGTGTCATCGGCTGGTGAGAAGAGGCGATAGCCCTTTCCTTTGAGTGCTGTAGAATCTTGAGCAGCCCAAGTTGGGAGGGACCTCGAAAGACCACCAGGTCCAACCTTTTGTGGGAGCGGGAGCCCAGGTGAAACGGTGTGGCACCCTGTCCGACCATAGATAAACCTCGTAGAAGAGATGGGAGATTTTTCAGATTAAAAGATTACAGATAAAGTTGTTTTTTGTTGTGATGGCCTAATTCTTATGAGTCTGAGAGATGAATAAGACACATCCCTTCAGCCTGGCTGAGCCACCTGGAGCCAATAAAACACTTTTGCACTGTCAGTGTTCTGCATAGGAAAGAACAGGAGACCTTGTTTGTCTCCAGTTTGCTGGTTTCTGTATTACGGGAGGCAGCTGGGGGAAACATCTGTCACCTGTCCCCATGCAGCTTGTGGAGGCTTGTCCTGCGAACATGTCCAAAATGAGCTGTACTTGACTGTACTACAGTCTGGGTGGAGAGTGGACAG
>NW_010265322.1:0-1277 GCF_000690775.1 Eurypyga helias
CCCGCAGCCTGCGCGGGCACGGGGCACCCCGCTGCGCCATAGCAGCACGGGTGTTGGCAGACCGGGCAGTGCTATGGGCTGTGCGGGACCTGCAGCCCCCTGGCCCCCTCCTCCCAGGCTGAACTCATCCCTTTTCTCCACCTTGGCCCAGCTCCGTGGTCACCCTGTGGTTACGCTGGCCGCGTGGACAGGCAGGATGGCATGAGCAGAGACCTTGCATACTCAGCACATCGCCCCCAGGGCAGGGCTGCAGTGTCAGGCAGAAGCTGCTGCCCCTCCCCGAGCCAGGCACAGAGGCTGGGGGGGATGCCAAGACATTGTGGGGCAGAACTCTTCACTGTCAGGTCATAGCCCCTGCTAGCAGCATTTGCACCCAGGCAGCGTCCCAGCGTGCCACCATCTCCTGCTGTCTCACCATGGCGAAGATTTTTGCCTTTATACCTGCCCCACTTCGTGGGGAGCACTAGTAATCCTGCCATGATGGATCTGGGGAAATCAAACCTTCACAAGGAGGAAAACCTATCCCTTCTCCAGCAGAGAGCCTCCCCACTTCCCTACCCTTAAAACAAAAGCAAGACACACGCAGCAAACTGCTCCACAACCCCAGGCAGTGATGCTGAGATGCAGAAGGCTGTGGGGAGCCGTGTCCCCAGGCAGGAGCTGAGCCCAAGGCCACCACCAGCCCCTGCACTGCAGCCACTCATCCCAGCCTTATGGAGGTGGCAGGCTGCCCCGCTGTCTGCATCTCTTCTGGCTCATTTTGGCAAGGCATTAAAAAAATTAATTGCAATTTTTTATTACACCTAATTGGTGCTGCTGCTCAGCGGCTTATCTGGCTCCTGAGCCCGCCCCGTGTGTTTGAGAAGCTGACAGTGGCGAAGGCCTGGGGGCTGGGGAGATGGCATGGGGCACAGAGCCTTGCGGCAAGCGCCTGTCAGCCCCAGGCCAGTGGGAAATGCTGGGCTGCCCCTGGGTGTGCCTGGCCCAGGGAGGTGCATTGCCCCCAGATCACAGCCATGCTGAGCCTTAGAAAAGCAGAGAAATTTGCCCAAGGTCATTCCATGCCCCTGAGTGGGAGCCAGGAGCCCATGGCCGGCATGCTGGCACCGCTGCCCAAGCTCTGTGGCATGCTCCAAACTGCCAAGGCTGGGCAGTGCGGTGGATCTGGAGTTTGTGATGAAGGGGAGATGAGCTCCCACTCACACGGGGTGTCTGTGTCCAGCAGGATAGGCTGGGGGAGGAGGGGGCTGCACCCATGCTCAGTGGCTGGGGGGGTT
>NW_010265322.1:1297-6891 GCF_000690775.1 Eurypyga helias
CGCCGCCCGTCCCCAGGAGGAGCCATCCTGTGTCTCTCCCACTGCCAGGCTCAACACCCTCCTTCAGTGTGCAGCCTCCTCCCCTGTTGTCACCATCTCCGGGAGCGGGGCTGCCTGGGCAGAGCTGGGCACAAGTCCCTGGGAGCTGCCTGTCACCTCTGCCAGCCTGTTGCAATCCCACAAATCCCAGCAGGGCTTTGGGTGGCTGTAGGGTGGTGATACTTGAGGCTCCATGTCCAGCCCGTGCAGGCTGGGATGACCTTGAGCCTCAAGGGGACTGTCCCATCCCATGGCATCAGAGCTGGCAGGGACCGGAGCATGACTGCGGGGCAGCAGTGGGGGGGTCTGTCCCAGGACTGCAGGTGACATCCGCCCTTAAAGAAGGAGCCCATCTCTCTCCCTCTTCTGTGCCCAGCCCTGGATCCATCTGTGCCCCTCTTCCCTTTTTCTCAGCCATCTTCAGGATGGATCAGCCCAGCTGATCATGGACTTCTGCCACCTCCACAGCAGAGCGGTGCAGACCGGGGGCAGAGGCAAAGGTGTGAAGAGGAGGCAGTGAGCTCCAGTCTGCATGAGGAAGGGCAGCTGAATCCCGAGGAGCTCAGCTCCCATGGTGGGAGTGTGCCCCTCCCTCGCACAGGGCTGGCAGCAAATTCCGAAGTGACATCTCCTTTCTGATGGGGGAATCAACAGCTGATCTTGGCTCTGCAGAAATCCGAGTTTACTCCGATACGATCGTCTCGCTGCTCCCCTGGGCTTTCGCTCCGGTTCATTTCCCCGGGTGCCTGGGTTTGAGCGTGCAAGTGAGGAGGGTGCTTCTCCCTGTGCAGGGCTGGGGCGGCTGGGCACACACAGCCCCTGTGGCATCAGGGCTTGCTGCTTGCTCCCAGCACGAGCGAGGAGCCGGGCTGGTGAACCTGCGCACCATGCAGGGGTCTGGCCCGCGTTTGCACAAGTAGGAGATGCCTCATACTTGCAAGTCAGGGGATTGCTGCAAAATTGTTTTTTAAAAGTGATGCAGCAGCTGCCACATCATTGGGGTGCTCTCAGGATGGCACCGTGTCCATCCCCACCTGTCTGTCTGTCTGTGCTCCTGCTCTGCGGGGCTGCAGCAGCCACCAGCATCGCAGTGACCAGAGGTAGCACACCCCAGGCTCAACGTGGGGAGGGGAAAAGGGGGGTTTGCTGTGCAGGGGGCTGGAGGAAGTGGCCATGACTCAGCACCTTTGCCGAGCTGCCCAAAGGACGTGTCCCCCAAACTGCTGGTGGCCGTGGCAGCCTGCGGCTCACTCACTTGCCTGCCCCAGGCCTTGCCTGCAGCACAGCTTCAGAGACCAAGCCCGGGCGTACTTCTATGAGCAGCGTGTGCTAGGTCTGCGGAGGCTGCTGGTGGAAAAAACCTCCTGCTGTGAGGCAGAGCTGCCGGGACATGGTGGAGAGCTTATTTCCAAACAAATCATCTTCTCCCCAACCTCCTTCAGGCAGCTGTGTGGGAAGAAGGGGCATCGCTGCGCCTTGCTGTGACCCCAGCGCCGCTCCAGCTAGCACACCCCAAACCGGCACAACCACCGCAGTCCCGCGCCAGTGCCCGGTCAGGGAGTGGAAAAACCTCCCTGGTTTCAGCAGAGCAAAGCCCCAGGCAGGGAACTTGTTCTGGTTGGTGAAGCTGTGCTCCTCTCTCCCCACCTGCCTTTGGTGCAGCATGCTCAAAATGCTCCGCAAGCAGAAAACAGCCCCTGAAAGCAAATAGCTGACACAAGGTGTTGTGGCACATACCAGTACCCAGCTCCCGTCCAAGCAGGGAGGGAGAGAGGAGAGTGAAGATGTCAGGGAGCCCACTGCGATGCTTCCACGGAGACGCAGTGCCAGTCATTCCTGGGCAAGTGCCCAAGGTACCCAGGTGCGGGTGCTCCTGGGTGGTGGGGTTTGGGGAGCTCTTTGAGGGGTTTGGCTCCCCGGGGGCCAGCACACAGCACGTGCAGGCGCTCAGAGACCTCTGTGTGTGTGTTTTGGCAAACCAGAGGTGTGGTACAAAGTCTGACTTGGTACTCATGGTGCTGCGGCAGAGCTAGGCCGAGTGGAGTCAGCCGAGACCCCAGCGTGTCTCAAGGTCACAGCCATCCTCCACAGTTTCTGTGAGACAAGAGCAAATAAATCTTGTAGCCACGGCCCAAACTTTTGGTGTCTGCTTGATGTTTTAAGGCAACCTCGGTTGCTGGTGTTTTCTGGCATCATGTTGGGCTGGGGAGTGAGGACTGCCAGCGGTGGGCAGTGGTACCAGCAGCCTGGTATGAAGATGTTGGCTAAGCACTGCAACGATGGATTGCCTCTGGAGACGAGGTTCTTGTGGTCCGTGAACCCCAAAATTTGTGCCTGGTGCTGTTCTGCACCCCCCTTCAGTGGGACAATCCTTGCCCAGTTGTTCCCTGCCATGATGCATGCGACTGGGTGCCGATGCTGCGGGTGCCCAGCGCAGGGCTGTGCGCTCCTGGCAGGCAGGCGATGCCGGGGAGCACGGCCCCCATCTCACCAACCTCTCCTCTCTCCCAGGTGTGCAACTGCAACAAGTACCTGAAGGTCTCGAGGGAGAGGATGAGGCAGCTGGTAGAGGGCAGCAGGCAGGCGCCGGGGGACGGCAGCACAGGTAAGTGGGTGGGCGCCAAGGGCTGGCAGCAATGCTCCAACCCTGGTCCCCTCCCTACGCTCCCACCTGGGATTCGCTGCCCTGGGCAGAGCGGGATGGTCCCGCTTGGGCTGGGGGTCTCTCAGAGGGGGAATGGGGTCCCCTGCCACCAGCATGCTGCTGGCTGCAGACCCGCAGAGCTCTCCAGGCCCCCTTTGTGCCTGGTTGAGCCTGTGCACACCAAGCATGGTGCCCAGCCCCCTGCCCCGGCTGCCCCGCGAGGCATCGGGTCGTGCTTGCGGTTGCCCAGCCAGGGGGGTTTGGTGACATGCCAGCAGCGGCTCCAGTGACAGCCTAAGGCCATCATCGCTGTTGGCCGTCTCACCTGCACCGTGCCTCTCCGACTGGGTCAGGCTGCGGGAGTGAGTCAGTGCCACCAGCCCAGCGGGCTCAGGGTGGGACGACTCCTCCATGCCCTGCCCGAGCTGCGTCGAACCCCGTGCTCCTCGCACAGGAGATGTATTTTGGGGGTGACACCCACCACAGAGTCAAATGTACCCCTCTCTGCCCTGACCCAGCCCAGGCTCTGTGGTGGCCCTCACATGCGTCGCTTGCCATGCCTCAGTTTCCCCACCTGCTCCATAGGTGGGAGCAGTGCGATGCGGGGCTCCTGGCTGGCTGTGGCTTTGGGAACCACACGTGTGGCTCTGGGGACAAGGGATGTGGTGGTATGGCTTTTCCCATGGTCCTGGAAGCCTGGGAGCACTGCACTTCCCAAAAGGCCGAGGCATCCTCCCAGTGGTTTCTCTGGTGAGGGTACTGCTGTGTGTACCCAGCGACCAGCCGGGCGTGTTCAGCCAGTTTTAGAGTATGGGAAATAGAAGTGCTGCGGTTTGCATTCAGCCGTGTGAGCGGTTTCCCCTTCCCCCTTCAGGATGGTGGAGCTGAGGAGTCTCACACGGCACCATTGCTCCTCCGTGCAGACTCTTCAGGGACCACCTTGCTTTACCCTTTGCACCACGTCTGCAACAAGCCATGTCCCCACTGTGCCATGCAGCATCTTGCGGGGGCCCCTGTGTCCCTGGGGAAGGGGAGTGTCTCGTGGGGAAGGACCCCTGTCTGTTGGACCAGGTGGGAGCCCTGCGCTGGCCACATCGCACATGACCTTGTCAGGGAGCATCCTCCCACACGGAGCGGTCAGGGACCGAAGATGCCACAACATCCCCAAAGGGTTGGGGTTTTGCTGGAACAGAGAGAGAAAAGTGAAGCTGTCCTTCCTGGGCAGGTGGGCACAGCTGGGCAGGTGGCACCTGACCCAAAGCAAAGACCCCTGGGGACTTGCCAGGGGTCATCCCCTGTGCCCCGTGGCTCCAGCCATCCTGGGGTTTCCATCTGTATTTAGATTCTGCTGGGGGCTGCTGGGATCGTCAGTGTCAACATGAGCTCAACTTGGTTTTCCCCAAAATGTCCCACTTCAGGTCAAGTTTTGTGGAAGAGAAACAGGGGAAGGGTTTGGTGACCGTGTCCTGCCATCACTTGGTGGGGACAGCAGTGGCAGTGGGATGGGCAGCCAGAGAAGTGGATTCATAAGGAAAATTTCAGACATTTCCTGACTTACTTCACATTTTCCTCGGGAGGGGGCTGGGGGCAGGGCCTGCTCTGCCTTTAGCCGTGGCCCAATGCATGGAGTGGAGAGTTGAGCACCCGCAGCCCCCTGCTGCTGCCCACAGCGGGACTGGCCCCTGCCCCGTCACCCAGCCCAAGCCATGTCATCTCACTCATGGCACCGCGCATGGAGTAACCCCAGGGCCATGGCCAGATGCTGCTGCCTGGCAAGAGAATGCCCTTTCCCTGCTCCTGCTCCCACAGAAGGAGGGAGCCTCCTCCCGGGGGGCTGTACCTCTCCAGGGAGCTGCAGGCAGGTGCAGCGGGATGCGTGGATGCTGGGGCACCCATCAGCTGTGGATGGGGACGGATTCTGCAGGACCAACCCTGGACATGAGCCTGCAGCTGCCCAGGTGCTCCCGTGTCCCAGGATCTGGCTGCAGACAGCCCAGGGCTGCTCATGTTTTGGCTGCAGACTTGGGCTAGTGCTGCTCCCTTTGGCTCCTGGATTTTTACAGTGGGGCTTCCAAGTGGTGAAAGGCAAGTTATTCATCCTGTAATAGCTCACTCCGACTTGGACCCAGGACTTTCCCAGATTTTAAGGAACATTTTCCCTGACACAGCCGCATTTGCTCTGCATGAGATCTTGGATGGAAGTGCTGGAAGTAGTTTCAAGCCTGGACAGCTTTGCCCCACACGGTCTATGGCTCAGCGGGCTGCTGTGAGCAGCTGGGGTGCCTGGAGCTGGCGGGGGATGGGGCAGAGCAAGTCAGCAGTGCTGTGGGTCACCATGAGGCACAGGCAAGACATGATCTTGCTGGAGGCCGTGGGCAGCATGCGGACCCCCAAATGGCCCAGGGGGGTGGGATGTGTCACAGACTCTCTGGCCAGGGGAAGCTTCTTGTTTATTCAGTGTGGTAAAACCAGCTGGCACAGGGCTCCGGTGCTCAGGGGATGCTGTGCCAGATGAAATCTGGTCCCTGGGAAAGGCGAGGATGGAACACATTCGATCTGGTTAGGATTCACCAAGCAGAAAAGGCTGCTTTAATCATCAAATCACCCCTTGCCATCTGAAACATATTGCAAAACATGAAAACAACTGGTCTTTTTGTGGCTTTTTTTGTGGCTGTGCTGCTAACCAGGCAGCCGGAGCCTCTGCCCTGCGCTGGAGAGAGACAGCGGAGCAGGCACAGCAGCCAGGGATGCTCGGGGACCCCGGTACAGCACCCTGGGAAACCCCAAGCTAGGGGGCTGGCAAGCCCCATCCTCCCTGACCAGCCACCAAAGCTGGTACTGGAGGCTGGTGAGATCTGCACTACCCACCTCCTCCTCCTCCTACCTCACATCCCGCAGGATAAGCCCTGGG
>NW_010265322.1:7007-9650 GCF_000690775.1 Eurypyga helias
GATCCCCGTGCTGTGCGGCAGGATGGTGTGGGGCTGGCTCTGAGCTGCCCGACTGGGGCACCCAACCTTGCCCCCACCAGCCCGAGCAATGCCTGGGGTTTTCTCCCCCTTCCTGGCGCTCAGCTGCGTGGCGGAGCCTGGGGGAAAGCCAGCAGAGGCAGCGGGCGGGCGGGAGGAAGAGCTGGAAGACCGCAGTGTGGGGAAGGCTGGGCTGTGGCTCTGAGACGGGGTGACACCAGGACAGTGCTAGGTCCCTCTTCTACAACCCCCACACCAGGACGGCTGTGGGCATGGGCTGGTGGGACCTGCTTGCCTTAGCCAGGAGCTCCGAAGCACAGCAGGAAGAGGCCAATGCATGCCCAAAGCCTGAGGGTGGATACAGTTTTTTCCCTGCCAAGCTTCCCTGACCTACAGCATTTGGCGTTACTGTGATCATCGGCCAGGAAGGGGGAGAAAACCCCAGGCATTGCTCGGGCTGGTGGGGGCAAGGTTGGGTGCCCGAGTCGGACGGCTCAGAGCCAGCCCCACGCCATCCTGCTGCCCAGCACGGGGATACCCTGGCTGCTCTTCCAGCTGTGTGCGGGGCTGCCCAGGGCTTATCCTGCGGGATGTGTGGTAGGAGGAGAAGCCCGTGCATCCTCACTACCTTGGCGCTGGACCCAGCATGCAGGAGAGGCCACGGCATGTGGGTTTCAGAGCTCTGCATGTACCGCTGGCAGTGGTGGTATGCCAAACGCTCCCGGGAGGAAGCTGGGACCGTTTGGTGTTCCTGCCCAGCACTGGGCACGGGAGTGGGCAGGGTCTTCCCCCACAGAGGCCTGGGACATGTCAGCATCTGAGGGTGCCTCCTGCCTTGAGCTCATCCTCCCTCCTCTGCCCTGGGAACGTCTTAAGATCATGGCTGGGCTGCTGCAGCCCAGGTTACACAACCTCGGGTTTTGTCCTTTGCTTATCTGCCTTATCGAGGGGAGAAAGATTACCAGGCATCTTCAGTGCCCTGCAATCCAGTGTGTTTCTCAGGCTCGTAACTCCTCTTATCGAGCTCGATCTCTCACCGCGGCAAGGTTTCCCATGCACCTTTGTACTCCAAGAATGCTCCCAGGTCTGCTTTCAGCCTTGTGCAAAGCCTTTACGATGTGGGCTTTCTCCAAAACACCTCAGCCTTAATTGCCTAATTACGGACGAGTCTCCCTTGTGCACAGTTGCGATGACGGCTGGGTGCGGCTACTGGGCTGGCAGAAGGGCTCTCGACTTGCACAAGCGCTGCCAGACCCGAGCGTTTCCGGCTACAGAACCACGGGGCAAGTGCCAGGTCCCTGTCTGACCCAGCCAGAACAAGCACCCGGCTTCTCACCCCCAGGCCCTGGTCTTAGCCGGGGTGACACAGAGGGACCTGGGCTAGAAATGGGGCCTGGGGGCAGGATTTTGTGCAGAAGTACCCAGCTCCCCCGTGGAGTTTGGGTTACCTGACACTGAAACCCTGAGGGTGCCCAGAGCTCAGGTGCGGGAGGGGTTGTTTACAGCCAAACGCGGGCTGTGTGGTCTGGGAAAGGGGAATGGGCACAGGTTCAAATGAGGACTGCCCTGATCCTGCTCTGTCCCAGCTTCCCAGGCCCTCCGTGCCCCCTGCCCCACAGTGGGGGTCCCAGTAACACTGACCAGGGACTCTTGCCTTGCAGCTGACAGAAAAGGCTGTAGGGACTACAGGTCACCAGTGTCACCATCACCGTGGCCTTTCAGTATGACCCCTGCACTCCTATGGGCCTCTCTGTGGGCAGGGGAGGGTGCACATCCCCCTGCCCACTGTAGGCAGCCTGTGCAGTGCCCCCTGTCCCTCCCTCAGGGCTCAGCCCTCCGGCTCTGAGCAGGACCGTGCAGCCAGGCACACAGAAGTCGCCTGTTTTTTGGGCACCAGGAACCACGCTGTACCCCACGGTGTGAGATGTGGGTCTTCGCCACTGTCTCGGTGCTGGTGGCCGGGGGCTGAAGGAAGGGGATCCCCCCCCAGCTGCCGGGGCTTCTGCTGTGCCCCACCTCGCAGATCTCTGGGGTGCGTGGGCACAAAGTGGGGCTACTGCAGGGTTGACAAGGACATCTCCTGTGCTGCAGAGGTGGGATCCCACCGCTGAGGGTGGCCTCACTCAGCCTGGGGAGGACCCCGCTGCAGAAATAAGCAGAATTGGGGTCCGGCAGCATCCCTTTACCCCTGAGCATGGCAGCACGTGCTGGGAGGTGAGACGTGTCCATGGGTGGGAACAGCAGTGGTATGTGCTGTTCCATGGGAAATTCATTCCCAGGGGTGGGAAGGGGTGGGAGGGGACGGTCCTTGCTGCCCGTGGAGCTCTGTGGCACTGACACGTGTGGGTGCTGGGGGGCTGCAGAGCTCAGCCTGGGTCTGGCTCCATCATCCCCAGGATGACCCGAGCAAGAGGGGGGAGAGGTGAACGAGAGGCAAAAGGGCTTTTTATTTTCAAGATGTTTTATAATGGGATTATTAGTTCCCAAGAAGTGTTTCGAATTGATTTGGTAAGGAATCACTTTCATTTCTCCTCCGCAAAGATGCGGTGGGAATCCAGCCTTTGGTGTGAACCGCTGCAGAGATCTGGAAGCTGTGGATCTGCAAAACTCTTGGTGCACTGGAAG
>NW_010265322.1:9713-12467 GCF_000690775.1 Eurypyga helias
GTGTCTTTTGCTCCGTCTCCGGCAGAACTCCATGGTGCATGGCATCCAGGGAGCCGGGCTGCCGCCCTGTGAGAGCAACCCTCTGCCGGGGAGGGCTCTGCCTATCCCAAGGGGGAGAAAAAACCCCCCTCCTTCCAAAAAACCCCCCCTTTCCCCCAGAAAAACCCTTTTTTCTGCGGGATCTGACCTTTTGCCGGCACGGTTTTCACTGCGTGGCCGGCTGGCACCCTGTGCCTGGCGCCCGGTGGCCCTTTCACCGCAGCAGTGAGGGGTGCGCAGGCATCTTCAAAAGCCCTGGGAAGAATTTGATGGGAGGGGGAGAAGGGGTTTTACAAGCTCCCATTCAAAAATGGTCACTTTGAAGTGATGTAAGCATTTTCAACCCTTTGAAGAACCACAATTAGGAGGGGGCTGGTGCGAGTGAAAGGCAAAACTGCTGGGTGACCATCACGGCCTTTCTCTCCCCGGGCTTTTAAGGGATGAACTTTTCCTCCCTGCCTGCATTTTTCTCACGAGCCAGGGGGGTGGGATTGGGGTGTTTGGGGGAGCTGGAGGTTTCCCCCTACCTCCATGCAGGTAAGGAGGAGGCCTGCAGTTTGCTTTGCCCACCAGCAGCACAGTGCCTGTTGGAAGGGAGAGCAAATTGCCCGGGATCCCCACAGGAGCATGGAACGCCCATGTCCTGGGCAGGACTAGGGTGCTGCGAGGTCGGGCTTCACCTGGGGTTGTGGCAGCGGCCCCCAAATCTGTGCTGCTCCTGGGCTGGTCTGCAAAACCCCCTTGAGAACATCTCCAGTCATAGCCTTGACCCTGAGCGTGGGTGTTTGCTGGGAATGGGGGGGTGACTGTGCCCCCTCCCACCTTGGGCTGGTTGTCTCCTCCAGGGAGGTGTAGAAGGTCCTGGGGGGGCTCTGGGGAGCTCCCTTGCACCTGGGGCTGGTGCAAGCTCAGCATCCTGCCCCTCTCCATGGGCACAGGCGCTGTGGTGCTGCATGGGGCCGATGCCTGGCAGCCGGGCACGCTGGGGTCCCCTCTGAGCAGGCTGGCTCTGAACCTCCGAAGGGCAGGCTGACCACCCCAGAGCTGCTGCTGGAGTGATGCAGGGTGCCTTTGGGTGTCTTGATGCCTGGACAGGCCAAGTGTCCCCCTCCTCGCCAGAAGTGAGTCGTCCAGCAGCAATAACCTCAGCCAGGTCCCTGCTGAGCGCCCTGTTGGACGGGGGGCAGCTCGGCCCTCGTGGGTCCAGCAGCCCGCCGTGCCCCGGCCATGGGGCTGCGCGCAGGGAGAGCCTACACCGAGCTGCCAGAAATGCCGGGGAGATCGCGGCTTCGTTTGCAACAACAGCGATCCGCCTGCCTGACAAGGCTAGGCCTCGGGGCGCGGGGGGACAGCTCATGGGACTCGGCCCCACATGGGAGGTGGATGTCACACGTATCCAGCTCAGCGTCCCCGGGCAGGCCACGAGAGCTGGAGTGTTGTGAGCAGTGCAGACAGCCATTAATGGTGCTGTTTTAGTTAAACCAGCAGCAAGGGCTTCCCTTGCTGTTTGCTCACCCTGAAATGCCAGGGTGGGGGTGCACAGCCCATCTTGGAGAGCAGCCTTGCCTGACCTGTGACACGGAGGCAAAACTATTGCACCCAGTTCAGCAGCAGCACTGGTGCAGTTACCCAGCCCGGAGCAGCTCCCAAGGCCACGGCAGACCCTCCCTGCCCGGGCAGCAGCAGGACACGGCAGAGGAGCTGCAGGATGTGCCATGCAGCCTCTGGGGATCAGGAGGCTACGTGGGTGACATGCTCAGGGCAGGGAGTTGTTGGATGCTGGTGGCCACTTTCTCCCAAATACATGTGATGCCTCTTCCTGGGATGCAGGGCAGAGCTTGGACTCCTGTGGGGGTAACAGGCTCCTCACGAGGGTCAATCGTGGGGCTGAGCACAGACCCGCTCATCACACCAGTAGCTGACAGTTTATCTGCTGTCTCCTCTCCTGCAGGCTGCCTGGTGAGGTGTGAGGAGAAGCCCAGGCAGGGCTGCAGTGCCACAGTGCCAGCCCGCAAGACTGCCCAGCCTGGTTACACCCCGCACGGCGAGCAGCTGGAGGGGCCGGAGCAGCACGGAGCGTCTGTGGTGCTGGCGGGGGGCACAGTCCTGCAGGTCGCCGCCATCCCCCCCGGGGTGCTGGATAGAGCCGAGCTCACAGACTTCTACTGCTGCACCCGCTGTGGGAAGGTGTTTTGGGAAGGGTCGCATTTTGGACGCGTCATCTCCCAGTTTCAGGATGTTCTTGTCGCCTCCGGCGACGAGCAGAGCATCTACAAGCTGAGCTGAGGGGGACTGCAGGGGCTCCACAGCAGGACAGACACCACAGGGGACGTGCTCCCCAGTGAACCTCAGCAGATTTTGGGCCATGGGTTTGTGGTGTGGGGCTGGAAGGCAGGGCGTCTCTCCACCATGGAGGGGACTGTCATGTGTGCACTGATGGTTCATGACAGTCACGGACTCCATGAGATCATTAAATAAGAGGTGCCCAGGGAATGGACCCTTTGCTTTATTCCTGCCTCCCTCCAGGGTGGGCATGGCAAGGGGGTGGCAGAGCTCTCCAAAACACCACCCAGGCAGTGCTGATCCCGTAGCACCCATCAGGCCCTGGCACCCTCACCCCAGTGCCCCTCTGCCTGACTGTTCATGCTGGGGAGCCAGGAGCCACATCCCCAACAGCAGCACAGCGGAGAGAGAGCATCTCCATGCCCAGAGCGC
>NW_010265322.1:12480-13099 GCF_000690775.1 Eurypyga helias
ACCACGACCCCTCCCCAGCATCCCCTCTCTCCCTGGTCCTGCTCTTCCGGCAGCTCTCCTGGCATTCCCTGGAGGAAATGGGTGGGTGCGGATATGGGGGCCCGTGGGTGATGAGCACTGCTGGACAGACACAGAAAAACCTCTGGTCGCACCACGATGCCCGCTGGCACCCGCATCTCCTCGCTCTGGAGCCAGAGATGCCCCAGCAGAACCAGACTGGTCCTGGGGGTTCCCATTGGTGCCAAAGCTGCCTGCCAGCCTGGGGGGTGAGCAGCACCTGCCAGCCCGTGCCCAGGGCTCTGCAGGGCATGCACAGGAGTGGCAGCAAAGTGTGGACCCACCATTGCTGGGGAGTGGAGCCAGTAGCGGGGAATAGCGAGCATCCCAAGGGCCGGGGAGTGCCCAGCCAGGTTGGTCCTGCTGCTCCATGCACTGCTGTCCAATGCCTCCCAGCCCAGGGACAGGCTTAAACTGCTCCAGCCTAACACGCAGGAGCATTTCCAGAATTCCTCCTCTAATACGGGTTAACTGCCAGACCCCGTTTTAGTGCTAAGGGGGCCTGAGGGGCTCTTGGCTGAAGTGTGACATTTACGGATCAGTGAAATCATAGAATCACAGA
>NW_010265323.1:0-237 GCF_000690775.1 Eurypyga helias
ACTGGGGTTCAGGGGGAGAAAAAAGTGTTCCTGCAGGTTCAGCCCAGGGAGCCTGCGCTCGGGAGCCGGGAAGATGCCACGGACAAACCCTGCGCCTTCGCTCCACTGCTCAACCACCCCCTTTTCAGACAGCAGCTGCCCACGGAGGATGGTACCCTGGGCTGTATGAGGAGAAGAGTGGGCAGCAGGTCGAGGGAGGGGATTCTGCCCCTCTGCTTCGCTCTGGGGCAAACCCCC
>NW_010265323.1:629-2656 GCF_000690775.1 Eurypyga helias
AGTGTCCAAGGCCAGGCTGGATGAGGCTTGGAGCAACCTGGTCTATGGAGTGGAAGGTTGCCCATGGCAGGGGGTGGGGCTGGGTGGGCTTTAAGGCCCCTTCCCACCCAAACCATTCCATGAGTCTATGATCTGCGCTCCTCTGAGCCATCCTCTTGAGACCGAGGAGAGCGGAGGCAGGGCTGTTGCTGGGGGAGAGGAGTCCTTTGGTGCAGCATCAGCTGATTGAGAAGCCGGACGGGGAGGCTGTGTAAGAGAATGGGCCATTTGCAGCATTTCCTGGTGCTACAGCTGGTGCGATCCAGCGCCTGGCTCCGGCGTGGGGAGCGGAAGGACATCAATGGCAAATTAAGCGACTCCGTTGAATAGGCCTAATGCGTGGTGCAGCTGCGAGCTCCCCGCACTGTCTGCCGGGCTGCTTGGCACGTACCGGCAGCGAGTCTGGCCTGCGCGAAGAGCCAGGCTGTCAGGCATCTGGGCTGATCCCTCGCTGGGCCCCCGGGGCTTCTCCCCGGCTTTGAGGGCTTTGCTTAGTGCTTTAGTGGGGCCGGTCCCTCTGCAAACACCCTGCTCGGTGGGTCTCCCGCGCTCCGGGATGAGCTCACAGGAGGAGTGTCTGGCAGAGAGGGCTGCAGCCCTGCCCTAAACCACCCTGGAGCACATCAGGGGTACCGTGCGGATAACAAACGGTGTGATGCTGGCGTTGAGGCCGGAGCCGGCCCCGTTAGCGCTGCTCGTTGTGCCCTTGGCTTGGGACGCTGAAGGGGAGCGAGGGGTGGGCATGCCCGCAGCACCGGCTGACCGGGGCGGTGCGGGGTGTCTGCCTCTTTCAGTGCCAAGACTTGATGTCCCAGACATCCTCACCCCTGAGCCAGAACGACTCCTGCACGGGCAGATCCGCCGATCTCCTGCTGCCCTCCGGGGACACCGGGAAGAGGCAACACGACCGCGGCACCGAGGTTGCTCCCTACTCCAGAGCCGAGCGCTACAAAGCACAGGTCAGTGGGGGGGTTTGTGTGTCCTGGGGCCCCCTCTGCTCCGTTCAGCGCAGACTCCCCCTTCTCTGGAGCCAGTGAGGAGTTGGGAGGATGCATGGAGAGCCGGGGAGCCAGTCAGGCACAGCTTCCCTCAGCGCTAGAGCCAGCAGCTCGTTTATGCCTCGGTGTCACCTTGAAAGGGGGTGACCCGCACTTCCATCGGCACTGGCACCTTCACCCCTGTGGGATTTGGCCCTGGGGAACCTCAGTGGCATCAACCCAAAGAGCCTGCCCAAGATCTGTTTCCACCCAGGTTGGACCTGTTGTGGCTTCACATCCCTGTTTCTTCCCTTCCAGGAGGATCGTCGGGAGTCAAAGCTGACCCTGCGCCCCCCCAGCCTGGCTGCCCCCTACGCCCCGGTCCAAAACTGGCAGCACCAGCCGGAGAAGCTCATTTTCGAGTCCTGCGGGTATGAGGCCAACGTAAGTGGCTTTTGGCTTGTGGGGCTGGCGAGGATGAGGAGGCTCTGGGGTCAGGCTGCGGCGTGTTGGCGTTGCCACGCTTCCTCTCTGTCCCCGGGTGACCTGTCCCTCTCCAGCACGGCTGCTGCCGCTCGCGGGGCTGTGGCTCTGCCCTGGGCTTGGCAGGTTTCCTGCCTGAGGCCTTCAACGTCTCTCCCCCTTCCAAACAGTACTTGGGCTCCATGTTGATCAAAGACCTCCGCGGGACGGAGTCCACGCAGGACGCCTGTGCCAAGATGAGGGTACGGAGGCCACGGGGACCAGGGGTTCGCTCGCGGTCTGTGGTGGATGATGCGGAAAGGGGAATTTGGGGATCTTGTGCCGGCTCACAACAGCCCCCTGCAACGCTACAGGTTTGGGGACGAGGGGCTGGAAAGCTGCCCAGTGGAAAAGGACCTGGGGGGGTTGGTGGACAGCAGCTGGATATGAGCTGGCATTTGCCCAAGAAGGCCAGTGGCGTCCTGGCCTGCATCAGGAAGTGTGGCCAGCAGGACCAGGGCAGGGATTGTCCCCTTGTGCTCGGCACTG
>NW_010265323.1:3078-3666 GCF_000690775.1 Eurypyga helias
ACGTTTGGACGCAAGAATCTTAAAGGTCTTTTCCAACCCAAACAATTCTGCTTCTGTGATCTCGGTGACGCTCTGGTTCCCAAACCTGTGGGCTGCCCGTGGGCAGAGCAGGGGTCTGGGCCACCTAACAGGCTGCGCCGCTGCTGCTGCCCCTCCCCAGCCCTCTCCCCCACAGCTGGAAGGCCTGTGCGGTGGGAGAATGGGTGCTCTCGCCGGGGAAAGGGGTGCTGGGTTCGCTCCAGATCCCCGTCCCTTCCCCTCTGCTTCCACCAAGAGGAGGCTTGCTTCCTCCTGGCCTGCAAGTCCCAAGGCCTGCCTTTGTTGGGGCGGTGGCCTGGGGGTCTCTGGGGTGGGCTGGGGGAGGGGAGCCTTTATTCGCAACTGGTCACTTGAACGTTCTTGTCTCTGAAGAAATCCACAGAGCACATGAAGAAGATCCCGACCATAATACTGTCCATCACGTACAAGGGGGTGAAGTTCATCGATGCCTCTAACAAGGTGAGCATCGAGCACCGCAAAGCTGCTCTCTGAGGGACAAGACCTCCCTGGGGGGGGGCTGCAGGTCGTATCTAGTGGCTCCACAAGCCC
>NW_010265323.1:3714-4581 GCF_000690775.1 Eurypyga helias
GGTTTTCTGAATGCCCAGGGCTCCAGACTTGCTGCTCGTGGCCCATGGTGCCACTTGTTCCTACCAGGGGTGGGAGCTAGGCCTGGTCCAGCTGGGAGACCCCCCCCTCCCTGTTTTGCTCCCTGTACACGCCGCAGCCACCGTTTGCCGGCTGTATTTGCCATCCCCAGAAGGGTGACGGGTGCTTGTGGTTGACCCTGGCAGAATGTCATTGCCGAGCACGAGATCCGGAACATCTCCTGCGCTGCTCAGGACCCCGAGGATCTCTGCACGTTCGCCTACATCACCAAGGACCTGCAGACCAGCCACCACTACTGCCACGTCTTCAGCACCGTGGATGTGGTGAGTGGGTTATCGCATCTCCTCTCCCAGCAGGCTGCGGTCCTGTGCAGTCCACTCCATCGCTCAGCTTTATTGGCGAGTCACAGAACAGGATACGCGCCGTTCTAGGGCTCTTTTACCTGTTTCTACCCTAAAATGTTCCTTTCAGAGTCCTGGCTTGAAGTGCTTTTACAAAGAGAGTATTTGTCTGGCTTCATTACGGCTCCAGTGCTGAATAACGCAGGGCAGGAGTTTTTCCCTCCTGGGGACTGAGCCGTGAACAAAGCCCTGAGACGCTCTCAGTCACTCTGAGCGTAATGGGCTGATTTAGCAGCCGTTTAATTCACCCCAGTGTGGCAGCGTAACTTGCTGTTCTTGGGCAGAATCGGCTGTACAAGGCGTTTGGGCTTTTTCTCTTTACGATGCAAAACGGCGCTGAACTGCGACGCTTTCGGGGCTGTTGCCAGGCTCTGGTGATGCCACCGGCCGGGGCTGAGCGAGTGTGGAGGCGGCTCGGCGTCGGCTCCCCTGCGGGGCAGGAGCTCG
>NW_010265324.1:0-432 GCF_000690775.1 Eurypyga helias
AGATCAGTCTCCAGAATTTCGAAACATGCTTATGATTTCTTACTACTTTTTCTGAACACTTTTAGAAGTCCGGTGTGTAACACGGATGTCACCGACAGAGGCATCAACAGGAGTACCCACTCTAATTGGCATAAAAAAATTCAAGTAGACTTAGTTTAACAATAGCAACTAAAGACAATTGCCTGAGCAATTCCACATGGATGCACTCCAGATTTGTGACAGCTCCGTTGGGTAGAAGAGGCAGAAGTCCTGACTAATTTCTTGCAAGGGAAAGAAATATTGCAAAAATAGAGCCAGGAACACAGATGCTTATTAAAAAAAAAAAGAATCCAAGTAGCTATATTGATTATGGATCAGAGTTACTGGCTGCACATACTGGACCTCATTTCATGTGCCTGACAATCTGTAGGACAAACAGCTCCCAGGCTCACC
>NW_010265324.1:743-1870 GCF_000690775.1 Eurypyga helias
CTTGTGTTTACAGATAGGATGTGAAAATAAGTATATAATCCATTCCATTTCCTTTATTTTTATACACTAAAAGAAGAAAAAGACCAGCTCTGTCACCGTTGGAGATGTGCTCTTCAGAAGGGCCCATTTCCTCTGTTTCTTGACTGCTCGCTCTCTCCCCTTGATTCTCTTCCCATTTTTTCAAAACCCTTTCACAGTGATTTGACTATTTAATTGGGATGTCACCAATACTGATATCACATGTTGTCCCTGCTACAGCTAACTTCTTCCTATTTATACCTCTAGCATCACTTGGGTCACCTTTGCCTAAGTTTCACACCAAATACTCACACTGCATTTTTAAGTATTTTTCAGAAAAGTAGCTGTAACCAAAGAAAGCCCCTTTCCATAACCAGTTTTCTCGTTTCCAGGAAAAAAAAGTTACACTGGACAGTAAGAAAAAACATTTTATATTAGCACAGCTCACTAACTGGTCCAATCACTCTGCGAAACTGTTTCATCTTTCTCACTGACCAAGCCATTTTGTTTTGTCACCCATAATATTCACCATAAGAATGTTATCACTATTTCCAGTTCAACAATGAAAATATTCTGAGAGGTCCACTGCTGATCTTGGCAGATGATCATGTTTCCCCACAGACACCTACTTCTGTGATCTCTTCTTACTCACTCAGTTACTGGGATAAATACCAGAGTAGTTTTAGCTTCATAAAATGGGAAATCATGTGGTATTTAGAAGTTATGAAATTTTATGAAACAGTTTAACCTTTAAACAAGATTACACACACACCTCCCCCACCCAAGTCCATGATATTCATTAAAATGCCTTCATTGCAACATCAAATGCTGTTACTGTCTCTAATATTCATTAGCTTAAAGGGCAGTGCTACAAAGAGCTTAAACCCAATCCTGCTGACAGTGGAACGAGAATTTTAAAACCATTTGATTTTGCTGTCTCAAATGCTATTTCATCCAGATGTCTCAAGATAGCTCTGGTATCAGGAGCAAACAAACACAGTCTGTAATACATGAACGTCGACAGAAGCACCCATTCACTTCTTAACACTGACTCATATTTTGAACTCATTAAAAATCTCCTTTGTTATTTATTCTTTTGTGGTTAGAGT
>NW_010265325.1:0-232 GCF_000690775.1 Eurypyga helias
GCCACAGCAAAACCAAAGGGTTTTGCAGTTTTGGCCACAGCAAAACCCAACCTGCAGCAGAGAGGGGTGGGATGTGGGAGAGCGGTCAGGCAGACCCTCAGCTCAGTGCAGGAGGTGGCTGGAGCAGAGGTTCCCTGGCAGCCTGTGGGGAGAGGGCAGGTTGTGCCCTGCAGCTGTGGAGGGTCGTGGTGGGGGGCACAGACCCCCCTGCAGCCTGGGGGGGACCCCACCC
>NW_010265325.1:563-2239 GCF_000690775.1 Eurypyga helias
CCCCTCCCTGTCCTTGTCTCGCTCCGCCAGCCCTTCCTTATGTTTTCTCCTGCCCATCCCACCGGGAGCAGGAGTGAGCGAGTGGCCTGGTGGTCTTTTGTTGCCGGACTTAACCAGGCCACCTCTCCTGGGTCGGCATAGGCCAGCTACGAATTTCAGTGACCAGCCCCAGGAATGGGTCCCGGGTGACTTTGTGGTCAGCGGGAACAAGGACTCGCCAGGGGCCCTTGGAGAGCTGCCCCCGGGCTGCGTGCAGGGTGGCTGAGCCGGTCAGGATGTCCTCCCCACTGTATCGGGGTGCCCGGCCCGGCGCCCCTCACGCTGCTCAGCCCACACCCCAGGTGCTGTGCATCCTTCCCCGAGCAGCTCACATCCCAGGCACGCTGGCATCCTCCCGCCGGGAGCTGATCCCTGCTGCCTGGCAAACTGCTCTCTGACGCTGCTTTTCCGGCTCAGGTTTTCCCCTCCCGGCAGAGCGGCGCAGCTGCCTGCTCAGCTCCGTCTGCGATCGGTTCCTCCGAGATGGTATGGTGTGATCCAACAACCAGCTCACCTGACACAAGCTCTTTATTCAGAGGCCAGACGTGCCAACCAAGACCCCGGGTGCTCATGGCTCATGCTTTTCAGGCAGGTGCTCCTTTCCGTAGGGAGATGGTTGCAGGCCAGCTTTTGGATCACCGTCCAAGACTGGGGATGGGGATTCAGAGGTCAAGGCTGACAATTTGTGCTCCTGGAGGAGAGGGGGAGGACTCTCCCGTGCTGCTGAAGCTTACTCCGCAGTACCACGCTTCTACAGGAGGACAGTCCCACAGCCAGCATGACTCTCCTCTGCTGCAGGCCCTCGGGACTCAGCCCCAGCCCTCCCCGGCCACAGCCGCGTTGCGCTGGCCAGGCTACAGCTTCGTGGGTTCCTCTGAGGCAGGATGGTTGTGCAGCTCCCGGGGGTGCCGGCTCACGGTGGGCGCAGGCAGAATGATGGGGGGGGAGTAGGGCCCTCGCTCCGGCCAGCACAGGTCCACGATGGGGTAGAGCTGACCCTGGAATTCCGCCTGGAAGGTGTAGATGGGGCTGAGCTCGTCGGGGTTGTCGGCGTTGTAGAAGGTCAGCTCGCCCTTCTCGTAGTGCAGGTAGATGCCGATGCGCTGGGGCCGGCCGGTCAGCGGCAGGGCGGCCCGCGGGGTGCTGAAGGCCTCGTAGACCTTCCCTTCCTTCAGGCCGATGAGCCACACGCCGTTCTCCGGAGACTTGCTGAGCTTCCCTTTGCGGCTGACTGTGCCCTTGATGACACCCACGCGCCAGTGGTTCCTGGTGCCCACAATCACCTCCCAGTAGTGCTGGCCGCAGGAGAAGCCCTTGCAGGTGAGGATGCAGTTGCTGGAGTCAAAACGTTTGGGGTTGCTGTCCCGGCGCTGGTAGAGCCCGCACTGCACCACCGTGTCACCCTTGAAGAGCTCCAGGAGGGGATGCGCTGTCACTGGATCCAGCTTCAGCATCTCAGGAGCTAGAAGGAAAGGACGCGGGCTGCAGGCACACTGTCAGGCAGGGGTCTAGCTCCAGGTGACCCCGGGGACTGGCCCAGCCAGACAAGCTGGCACTGCTGAGCGTTAAGGAGCTGAGGCGTTACGCCAGAGCAGGCTGCTGCCGGCACAAGACACAGCCAGCCACTGCTCCAGGAG
>NW_010265325.1:2261-8144 GCF_000690775.1 Eurypyga helias
GAGGCCGAGGCAGCCAGCACACTGCCAGCGGGGCAGGTCGGTACCTGGCAGGACGCGGCGGTGCAGCCGCTTCCACACGGTCATCTTGATGTCGTCTTGGTGGAAGCACGGCTTGAAGGACACGGGGCTGAAGATGCCATCGCCAGGCGGCAGGCTGGGGAGCTCCGATCTGGAAAGACAGGGGCAGCTGTGACAGAGGTGACGGCGAAGGTGTGTGACCTGTTCTCACCTGGCTGCTGTGTTTGATGGAGACGCTGATGTCTCCCCAGCTGCTCTTGTCCCCTTTGAGTGCATGGCTCTGGCTGTGGCTGTCCCTCACAACAGCAGCGCCCAGGGGAGGCTGGCCCAGCAATGCCGAGATGCCCACTGGCCTGGGACTTCTAGCCCTGGTGCGGACTCACTGCCATCCCCATTGATCCCCCATCTCTCTCCGCAGAGGGTGGGGAGCACTGGGACAGGTTGCCCAGAGAAGCTGTGGATGCCCCATCCCTGGAAGTGTCCAAGGCCAGGCTGGATGAGGCTTAGAGCAACCTGGTCTAGTGGAAGGTGTCCCTGCCCGTGGCAGGGGGTTGGAACTAGATGATCTTTAAGGTCCCTTCCAACCCAAACCATTCCATGATTCTATGATTGATGCTGTTTGCTGCTGGACCCCACCACTCACCTGAACTGGGAGGAGCCATATTTCTGCAAAACAAAAGAGAAAGAGACAGTCAGTGGTGGGAGACTGACAGAATAGCAGCTCCTCTGCATGGTCCCAGTTCCACACGTGTGCCCTGGGCTGGAGGGGTCAGGGTTCTCCTCTCGTGGAAGAGCTACGGGCGTTGCTTTTTGTGGAGGGCAGGTTTCTCCCCTCAGGAGAAGCCCTGACTGGACAGAGGGCACCTACATCTCACTTCTCGTGGTGTCCCAGCCGTGCTTGGTGAGGGCACCCACTGCCCTCAGGGCTCAGAGCTATGAGCAGTGGGCTGAGGGCTGGAGAGCCTGGCTGACGGTCACTGCCTCCACTGGCAAGCGCACTCACCCGGATGAAGTCAAGCTGGCTTTCGTTGCTGAGCACCTCCAGAGAGCTCTGCATCTCCGTAAGCCTCTGCAGAGCGTCCGACGTCTGCTTGACCTGGGACTCAATGGAGGCGATGAGCTGGGCGGCTTTCCCCTCGATGCTCTCCAGGAAGGTGGCTTTCTCCTCGTCGATGTACCTGTGGAGCTCCTGGAACTCCCTCCGGATCACCCACTTGAAGACATCTGCCTCGTTCTGCAGGGAGACAGCAAGCAGCTGTGCAGGGCTGCCCTGCTCCAGCCCCTTCACCTGCTTTTTAGTTTCAGAGATGCCACCAGCACTGTGAACGTGTCCCATCCAGCCGCCCTCCGTTGGCTCTTCAAATAAAGAGCAGCTCTGTACAGCGGGCTAGATGTTTCATCCTGCTGTCCTCAGCAGCTCACCACCGCAGCACCCCTGCCCTACACCTCTCCTCTCCCAGATTTGGTTTCCTGATGTCCCAACCAGCTTCATCAGAGCCTTCAAAGAGCTCTTGGATCCTTCTGCTCCTAGGGAGACGTCTGTGTGGGAAGTGGACGTGCTGCTAAACCAGGCACAAACTCGATGTGAAACCGAGCACGCTGCTCTGACTGGGAAATCTGCTCCGAACGGGGCCCTTTCACCTGTTATCTCCCCACCTCCAAGGACATTTGGTTAAACCAGCTCTGACTGCGGCTCCCACCAGGACTCCCAATGAGGGTTACATCACCCCTTCTGAAAACAGGGCTCTACCTCACCCTTCCCCAAACCAGGTCTACGTTTGATCCCTGAGTTGCGTGGAGAACGTGAGCCTCAGGAACAGAGTGGAAGATAAGCCCTGTCTGCTATCCCAGGGAAGGGGGAAGAGTAGAGGAGGAGAGATGGGAAGACTCAGGAGCAGAGGTTGCTCCAAGGGCTGCGTGGGACACAGAGGACCCTGGGATGCAGGCTCCTTTGGCACACGGCACTCACTGCGACACGGCTTTTGTTGTTGATGAGCTTGCTGAAGTGTTCATCCAGGTTTTTCTTGTACTGGTGGACACTGGTCAGCAGCACAGACAGCTCCTCCTGAAAAGACACCAGCTCTCTGTAGGAGGGAGCTCTGTGGCATCCTCCTTGACCGCAGGCTGTGCTTGCTAACCCCCCGAGGAGCACAGGGCCCTCAGAAGCCATGTTCTTCTAAGCTTTCTGGGGCCCTGCATGTCCTACTGATCTTTACTCTCTTGATCTAGAGGTTTTGGGGTTGCCAGAGGCAGGAGAGCACTCAGAGCATGGCCCCGATCTGGACACTGCGGACCAAGTACTCTTGCCAGGAGTCTCTGCTCCCACTCCTGACTGTATCTCCCACCCCGTGGCAGCCCCACACCAGGCGAGAGCGGGTCTGGTGGGCGGCAAGAAGCCAGCACCAGGCCAGCGGCACCCTCTCAGCACTGGTGCTGGGAGCCTGGCTGGGGCAGGAGTGTTTCTAGTGCCTCCTGCTCTTATCTGCCTGGTGCCAGGAGCAGAGGGGATCGGTGGGGTGGCCCCATGCTTTTCCATTCCTGGGGCTTTCATGTGATGCTGGGCAGGGGACGCCAGCTGTTTACTCTGCTTGGCTGGGGCTCCTGTTTCCCTGCCTCCCTGCTCTCCTGTGGCACCCCGCCTCAGCCCTTATCTCCAGACTCTTTTTGATGGTATTTGCAAAGAGTCTTGAAAGGCCCCGCCAACACTGCCCGACCCCCAGCTCTCCCCACCATGGCTCAGTCACCGAAACTGAGAGTCCTCCATGCTCAGCCTGAGAAAGAGCTGCCCCCCAGCCCAGGAACCCCACCGCACATCGAGCTGTGCTGTGGGACCACACTCGCCACGCTGGCAGCATTCCCAGGCTGTCCCTTGAAGGAGAGGAGACATTTGGCCAGCAAGCACTGCAGGTGCCCTAACCCCTGCCCCAGGAGCCCCGACTGGCCCTGCGTGCCCACCTTCATCCGGCAGTACGCGGTAGAGATGGGGGTGATCTTGTGCTGGCGGTGGTTGCCGATGGTGCCACACAGCCCGCAGATCACCTCTTGGTCGGCCTCGCAGAAGAGGCTGAGGGGGTTGTGGTGCGTTGGGCAGGACTCCGGGGTGGGCTCTGCCTCGCCCCGGCTCCGCAGTGCCTCAATGACGCGAGCCAGCGTGACGTTGGGTGGCGAGGCGCTGCAGTCCACGGTTTGGCGGCACACGGGGCACAGGAACTGCCCGTCCAGCTCTTCAGAGAGTGACACCACGCAGGACTTGCAGTACGAATGCCCACACTGCAGCATCAGGGGATCCTTGAAGACCTCCAAGCAGATGGGACAGAGGAGCTGGTCCTCCAGCTCATCGATGCTCATCCTCCGAGCCATCCTGCCACCTTCCCACACAGACCTGGCCAGGGAAACACGGGCCGAAGATCAGTCCTGTTCCAAGAGCAAGACAAGCAGAGATGAGTGAAGCAAACTCCAAGATGATTGTGTTAACCCGCGATGGGTTTGGGCTCTGGGGACATGAGATCACAGCTGGCCATGCCTGCTCCATCTGCCTAAGGTGTCAGTCACCACCAAGCTGTTCCCATCTGGGGCCTCTGCCTGGCAGGGGTGTCAGACTGCAGCCCACCTCGGGGCAGACCTGCCTCCGTGTCAGGGCTGGAGACAGAGCCAAGAGGGATTTTCTGCTGAAAAATCTCTAGGAATTTAGATTCCTGCAGATCTAAAGAGATCCCAAAGGGGCTCTTCGTCTGAGTCAGGAACACCCTCAGGATTGGCATTAGCTCAAGTGATACACCTAAGCAAAAGCAGAAGGAAATCATAAGGAGCACATTTCTATAGGAGACAGGGACAAACACCACGCAGTAAACACCTGTGAGGCTGGATTTGACCGATACGAGGGTTGGGAAGCTGAGGCACAGCGTGCAGGGTTGCAACTGCAGCTCACCCCTTGAAACACACTGCAGTCTCTGGTCCCTGCAGAGCTCCACACTCCAGGCCAGCACCCCAAGAGACATGACCCCCAAATCCCTGCCTCTCCCACCAACCCTGGGGCTGCACGTGGCCAGCCCAGTGAACTATATGGTTTGTGCAGCATTGCCTCCCCTGCTGTTCCCGGCACTGTGGGATATAACTGCCACGGTCCTGAGCAAGTCAAAGGCGTGACCTGAAGTCAAAGAAAATAAATCTGAAATCAGAGACTCAGAAGTTTCCCTGGGGAAAGGGGAGGATGTGATCTGAGCTCGACTTCTAACACACATTGCTCTAAGAGCTTGGTGGATCAAGAAAAGGTTGAACGTCAGCCTGTGACCCATCAGATACCGCAGGACCCTGTACAGGTGAACCAGCTTCAGCTGCTCCCTCTGCTCGCACAAAAACACCTCCCCAGGACCCAAATAACAGCCTCCTGCTCGCCACACCACTCACGTGCCCTGCGCTGCTTCCTCCCAGCCCCGTCTGGGGCTCTGCTCGTCCTGGTGCGCTGAGTCTGATGGCTGTCACTTGGTTTCTCCCGATCAAGCTGAAGATTTCCAGATGTCTGAGGGGTTGACAAGGCAGGTGGCGGGACCCATGGCACCTCGGTGGGACAGGGAGATGAGCCACTCCCCTCCTGCAGCCTCAGCCCCACTGGGGATGTCCCTGTCTGCTAGGGAGAGACCAGGCAGCCTTTTGTCCCCCGCTCCCGCTCCGAAGGTGGTGACACACCCCCGCGAAGGGCTGCCCACCGTCGCGCAGGTATGGGCACGCACATCATATGACTGCGTGGGCAGGAGCCGTGATAAGAGCCGTCGGTGTTTGCCTGCCTGAGCAGCCAGCCTCCCCGAGGCCCAGTGGCGTTCCGCTCATCCGCGCTCCTTGGGTCAGCGGAAGCGTTCTCACCAAAGCGCTTTATCAGCTCAAGCTCCTTTTCGGCTGAAACAGTCTTTTTTTGTTGTTTGGTGAAAGAACTTTCATTCTTTTGGAAAACACCAGAAGGAAACCCAAAGCGTCGCTCCTGCAGAACGGGGCAAGGCACATGCTGGTTTTGTCTGACTGCAAGGAATGGTTTCTTGTGCGGTTGGTTACTCTTGGTTCTTGACTCGCAGCCAGCCCGCGGCTTCCCTCTCAGCATCGCCCAGGGGAAGCTGGGGGTGAGGAAGACTTCTCAGCCAGGAGGGCCCAGCCTTGGGGCAACCCCCCGGAGGCTGTGGGCTGGGGGAAGTGGAGGCAGGGTTTGGGGGTTTAGCCCAGGGCTGCCACCTCAGCCTCACCCTGAAGGTCCCTGGCCTGAAGTAAAGCAGGAGGGTGCAGCATCCATTCCCCTGGAGAGGAAGGGGGGCTGGCAGGTGAGGACAAGCCACGGGGATGTCCCTCCTGCCAAGGGGCCTTCTCTGCAGCCACAAGAGCACGAAGCCGAGGTCATAGAATCATAGAATGGTTTGGGTTGGAAGGGACCTTAAAGCCCATCTAGTTCCAACCCCCCTGCCATGGGCAGGGACACCTTCCATTAGACCAGGTTGCTCCAAGCCTCATCCAGCCAGGCCTTGACCACTTCCAGGGATGGGGCATCCACAGCTTCTCTGGGCAACCTGTCCCAGTGCCTCCCCACCCTCTCTGTGAAGAATTTCTTCCTGATATCTAATCTAAATCTCCCCACTTTCAATTTAAACCCGTTACCCCTTGTCCTGTCACTACAGGCCCTTGTAAAAGTCCCCCCCAGCTTCCTTGTAGCCCCTTCAGGCACTGGAAGGCTGCAATAAGGTCTCCCCGGAGCCTCCTCTTCTCCAGGTCCCCCAGTCTCAGCTTAGGGGAGGGGGCCCAGGGCCTGTGGGTGCAGTGCTGGGGCTGCTGCTGGTGCCGCAGGGGGAGAACACGGCCCCGGGCTGCGAGCAGACAGGCCCGCCG
>NW_010265326.1:0-264 GCF_000690775.1 Eurypyga helias
AGCGGGCAGCGGTCACTTACCTAAGTGTCTTCCCCATCCAGGCTTTGGCTTTGATAGAGCTCTACAACGCTCCCGAAGGCCGCTACAAACAAGACGTGTACTTGCTGCCTAAGAAAATGGGTAAAGATGTCCTCGTTGCCTTCTCTGTTTTGGATTTGGGGTTGAACACATGGTGGGTTTTGCCAGGCCGGGCTGAGGACAGCGGGGCATCGCAGCCTCTTGCGCTCTCGTTGGCCTCCCTGCCGAGCTCAGGGTCTTCCAGCC
>NW_010265326.1:305-687 GCF_000690775.1 Eurypyga helias
TTCTCTCCGCCCACGCGGGGAAAACGGGCCTGCCGCGCCGGGCCGGCCGCAGGAGCCCGTCTGCGCTGGTGCGGGAGGTTTCCATCCGGGGCTCGTGCCAGCAGCGCTGCGTTCCTGGGCTGGGAAGGCACGCGCTGCCCGACCAACGGCTCTGCCAGCAGAACCCCCTCCCGCAGACACAAGCCACGCTGGTCACGCTTCTCCTGCAGAACGGCTCTCCTGGTTTTGGGTGTTAATTGGGTTGTTTGGGGCCAGGCGCAGCTTGTCCCTAGCGCGGGGGTTAGGGGTCACCTACCAGCAATGTCCAGCGGCTCCTGCATCCATGGAGCATCCCAGCTTGCCCAGGAGCACGGCGTAACGCAGCAGCAGGCCCGGGAGGGTG
>NW_010265327.1:0-260 GCF_000690775.1 Eurypyga helias
AAAGGCGTCGGGGTGGGGAGGGAAATGTCTTCCAACGCCGGGTCCCGGCATCGCCTCGGCCTTCCCCCCCATCCCACTTCGGAGCATCCCCAAAAATCCCCGGCGCTCGTCCAGCCGAGCTGGGGACCGGATTTTCCGCATCCTCTCGGGAGAGCCGGCGTCGGAACAAGCCTCTCCCTTCGCTTGGCCAATTCCGAAGCATTTTCACCCATCGATAATGATTTATTCCCTTCTCTCCTTTCCCATGGCTGGCTCGAGGC
>NW_010265327.1:293-641 GCF_000690775.1 Eurypyga helias
GTGAAAGGATTTTGGGGAAAATTCGGGGGGAAAGAGGAAAAAGAAGGCAGGCGCGAGCTCGCTACTCCTGTTCTGTGTATGGCACTGGTAGAATTCACTGTGCAACCCCGCGGTCAGTGAATTACCATAGGGCCATAAACAGAGCAGAGAAAGACCCGCGAGCCCCCCGTCGCCGACGTCGCCGACGTCGCCTGGGCCCGTTTTGGCACTAGCACATTTTTGCTTTGATTTGTAGCTTTTGAGCAATTATGTGTAGTGCCAATATGGGAGGAGGTGGAGAGCGCAGCACCGGGGTTGGGGATGGATGAGCCTCAGTGCCGGAGGGAGGAGGGGGGGTGGTGGTGGTTT
>NW_010265328.1:0-20036 GCF_000690775.1 Eurypyga helias
CCTGGCTGAACCCAGCACAACCTGGCAGGGGTTTCCTTCTCAAGTCGACACAACGGCTGTAGTGGCCAGCAGAAACTGCTTGCTGTTAAACTACAATCCTTCTAATGAGCAGAACAGTGGGAGTGGAAAAAAATGCAGAGAGATGTGCAGGCAGTGAAAGCACTTGTCAAATGGGATGCAGAAAAAGAGGACTAGAAGCTGCAGGTGACAGAAATGTGCCACTGTGAAGTAAACTGCTTAGCTGATGGGTGTAAAAACTAAATATCATCAGCAAAGAATGCAAAAGATACATGCACACACATAAATATGGTACTGGCACATCCCGATGTCAAAAAATCTGTTTGTATTCTGTAATTATTCCTTAAATGTGCACTTCAGCTGAAGGCCTTGTGATATATGTTACAGATTTAAAGTATAATCCATATCAACTGATGGATAAAACTGCACAAAGAGAAAAAGTTTTGAGAGTAAACATTAAAAGTTTGTGGTGACAATAAAGACTTGTAACAATTATTGATCTTTTACATTGCTTTTCCAGTTAACGTGACAGCCATTTGAGTCAAACCAGATGTAATGAGATACTGTAGAGACTCTACAGAGTCCATCAAGAACAGAATGACATAAACTCTCAGCAACAAAGAAGTTCCTAGGCTGATGTCCTTGCGACATTATCAATCATTTCAAAATGGCTCCACGTCTCAAATCAATTTTAAAATGAGCATCTGTGATGACTTTGTGCTTTCAACAGGAGTCCCACAGCTTTGGTGTATATTGACTTTAACATTGTAGCTGAACTACCACAAACCTTTCCACAGTCAAATACAGATCAGAGCTGCTCTGAAGTTACTCTTGGTTGTCCCGGAAGTTCAATGTGCCATAGTCAGCCTTAAACTTTGGAAAGTATAATGAAGGGAGAATTTAGCAGAATCAGAAATCAAACCTGTGATCTTATGGTACCCAGGGCACATTGAACCTCTGCGACAATCAGGAAGTAGATATGTATTTGGCTGTGGAAAGTTTAATTATAGTTAATTGACCATCTAATTAAACCAAATCAGTCCACTATCAGTCAAGAAAACAAGCAGAATTATTAAACAGAACTCAGTGTTTAATCAGCAGTTGCAGGACTGTTGTTCAGGGTGTCTAGGACAGTCCTTCAAGTGGCAGAACTGTTTTGGACTGTGAAAGCCTCCTGTTCTTTCCTGGCTGGTCAGCAACTTTCCACAGCATTGTAGGAGTCCAAAGGGCAACCATTCAAGTCACAAAACGGAGGAGGAGGGGGTCACTTGGTTGAAATTGAAACACTGCAGGTACTGCTCAAGCAAGGATGAGTACTTACTATTCTCCATTCTTTGTTGTTTTATGTGCTTTGATTTTACATTTGACCTATTCAAATTGTACATTCATTAGAGGCAGAAGCAATTGCTTAATAACATACACCGTTTCACTATAGGATTCATATTTTTATGTAATAAATAAGGATTTGGAGATACTGTAGATAGAAGTAGTCACAGGTATCTGCAGTGAGATATCTAAACACTTCAGGTCTTTCTTATAGTGTTATAGCTTCTTATTTTTAAGACTGCTATTTAGAAAGTGTCTAAACAGCTCGAGATGATCTCACTGCTTTGGCACTAGATCAGAGGAAAGAGGTTCTATTGTCAAAATAGTAAAATGAAATATCAAGAATTCTATGGATAAGTCATTGCAAAAAGAAAAAAATAGAAGTCATCCGCTTCTGCTCAGAGTAACACCAGATCTACGTTTACTTCAACAAGTATATTACTTCCACAAATGAGATGCCCACCCACAAGAAGGGCTGAAAGGAGGATATGGGGGACTACAGGCCCGTCAGTCTGACCTCAGTGCTGGGGAGGGTTATGGAGCAGATCATCTTCATTGTCATCACGCAGCACGTATGGATCAACCAGGTGATCAGGCCCAGTCAGCATGGGTTTATGAAAAGCAGGTCCTGCTTGACTAACCTGATCTCTTTCCATGACAAGGTGAGCCTCTTAGTGGATGAGAAAAAGGCTGTGGATGTTGTCTACCTAAACTTCTGTAAAGCCTTTGACGCCATTTCCCACAGCATTGTCCTGGAGAAAATGCCTGGACAAGCATACTCCTCGCTGGGTTAAAAACTGGCTGGAGGGTAGAGCCCAAAGAGTGGTGGCAAATGGAGTTAGATCCAGTTGGAGGCCAGTCAGCTGGTGTTGCCAGGGCTCAGTGCTGGGTGAGTTCTGTTTAACATCTTTATCAATAGGATTGAGTGCACCCTCAGTAAGTTTGTAGACGGCACCAAGATGGGTAGGAGTGTTGATCTGCCTGAGGGTAGAAGGATCCTGACAGGCTGGATCAATGAGCTGAGGCCAACTGCATGAGGTTCAACAAGGCCAAGTGCCAGTTCCTGCACTTGGGCCACAACAACCCCCTGCAACACTACAGGCTTGGGGAAAATTGGCTAGAAAGCTGGTCTTTGGAAAAAGAGCTGGTGGTGTTGGTCAACAGCCATCTGACTATGAACGACAGTTTCCCCAAGTGGGCAAGAAGGCCAGTAGCATCCTGGCTTGTATCAGGAATAGTGTGGCCAGCAGGAAGAGGGAAGTGATCGTCCCCCTGTACTGGGCACTGGTGAGGCTGCACCTTGAATCCTGTGTTCAGTTTTGGGCCCCTCACTACGACAGACGTTGAGGTGCTGGAGCGTGTCCAGGGAAGGACAACGGAGCTAAGAAAGGGTCTGGCGCACAAGTCCTGTGAGGAGCAGCTGAGGGAGCTGGGAGTGTTCAGCCTGGAAAATAGGAGGCTCAGGAGAGACCTTATCACTCGCTACAGCTAGTTGAAAGGAGGTTGCAGAGAGGTGGGGGTTGGTCTCGTCTCTCAAGTCACAAGTGATAGCACAAAAGGAAATGGCCTCAAGTTGCACCAGGGGAGGTTTAGACTGGATGTTAGGAAAAATTTCTTCACAGAAAGGGTTGTCAGGCATTGGAACAGGCTGCCCAGGGAGGTGGTTGAGTCACCACCCCTGGAGGTATTTAAGAGATGTATAGATGTGGTGCTTAGGAACACGGTTTAGTGATGGACTTGGCAGTGCTGGGTTAAGGATTGGACTTGATGATTTTAAGGTCTTCCAACCTAAATCATTCTATGATTCTAAGTAATAAAGAGTCCAGACAAGTGAAATGTTTCTCATGTTTCATCCCTGAGAGGATTTAGAGGAAGACAAATGTGGCTGTTTCTGAAAGGTTCAAATGCAGGTCATGATGCCACTAGGAGGGCAAGCCTGTGCAGCAGAAGCAAACACACTACCCTGCCTATGGTTCTTCCCAGTCTGGGCCAGGTCTTGATGGCTCTACTCACACAAATTGTTTGTTGTCCCCCTGCTCTCCACAGACAACCCAGGGACAGATCCCCCTTGAATGCCTGGTGAACCCAAGACTGTATGAGTTGCAAGCAGCCACCTCCACTTTCTCCCAATGTGCAATATCACCTTGCTTGCTTGGAGTTTGCCGTCAGGACATCTTTTTGCTCTATAGTACAAATACTTTGTGACCCCTCAGAGTCTGTTTCCCACAGAGCTGCATACAGAATTTCATACAAGACACAAATATAAAAATCTCTTTCTGTCGTCATGTGGGTTTTACTTTTTTTTGTTTGCTTGTTTCAAAAAGAAGTGCTAGTAATGCCTTTTGCTGTTAATTCTATCTAGTCAAAGTCAGATTTCAGGAGGGTTCAAGGTCCTTGGTGGAAAAGAAAGATTTAAATTAAATATATCTGAACAAATTAAAGCTTAGCCTTTAAGGGGTACCACTGGAAACCATTGAAGGCTACCACTGGATTGGTTTAGATACTTTGGCCAGTGTGATGGTTAACCTTTAAAGGCTGTCCATCGCTCGGTTTGGTGCTTTGGGCAGTGGGACAGTGGCCTTGGTCCTGTTAACAGTGTTCAGCATGAGATCACATTTCACATCTCATATTGTGGTGATATATATTGAAATTTGGAGAAGTAATTGTCTCAGGTTTTTAAAATCTGTTTTACCACTTGATGGCATGATCCTAGTTATACTGGAGTTATTCTTTGCAACATATCCTATTATTCTTAATTTAACTTCATAACTGTAACTAAATCATTCTCAGTATGCTTTGCTCAATGCATTTTGATTTCTCTTGTATACAGAGGCCAAAGTCTAACATTACCATTGATGTCTAAGCAGAACAGGGAGTGCTACAGGAAACCAGAAGCAAAACAGATCACATTACAAGTGTTCAGTCTTCTTTCTCTCTTTCTGAACTACTCCTTATTTTGGGATAGGCATCATTTCCTTTCTTTGTATTTCCTTCAGGCTGGTGGTTTTTTTTTTGTCTTCAAACTAAGAAATGCTCTTTTGATTGCAACATCCATTTCTATACCGTAAATCCAACATTTATAGTTCAAGATTATGATGAACACAAGTGTAAACTGCATCTAAACATGAACTAGTATTTCTGGTCACACTTTATGCCCAGCATTGGAGAGGTATCTCTAGAAATCTTTGACAGTCAAAAGAGGTTTGTGCAGACAGTATGGCACCAACTGAAGCAGTGTCTCTTTCCTTCTCTTGTCAAATACAAAAACCTTTAAAGAAGTTAATTTTGATACTATCAAGAATTGTGGTATTTGTAATGGTATTCTTTAATAAAGAATTTTACTGTGTGGTCAGTTTCTGAGATATCTGCTACTCCTAGCGAATAACACCAGATGTTCTGATCTTCCATTGCAAATGATCTAGCAGACATCTTTTATTTTTCCTTTTTGTTCACAAAATATCTGTAGAAACATAACAAAATCATCAGGTTAACATATATGTACACAGCTTTTTTCTCCTTGTAGTCATGAAGTTTTCAAGGAGTTTAAGTTTTACTGTAGCTCATGCAAGGCTCTATTTCATGAATTTTGACTGGAGCATTCATACAAACAAATTCCCAGAGGCTCCTTTTATGTTGCTTGGAAACAACTGCTTGGAGGTAGAGAGATTTGTATTGACCTGCCTAAAAACCAAACTGGAAACACGTTGTTACAAAGAAGCAAACCGATTTTGCTGAAACCTTTATTCAGAAAGTAGTCCAAATTTCCACATAGAAATTTGGAAAAAGAACGTTTCACACAGGTTTGGCATTTAACATAGACACAGACCATGAAGGTCTATAAGAGGCAAGAATACAGATGTGTAATGCAGTTGGCCGCCTTTGCTGCAAAGGCATGTGCTGGCTCATAGTTGACTTTTTGTCCACCAGAACACCCAGGTCCTTCCCTGCCAAGCTGCTTTCCAGCCCCAGCACAGGCTGGAGCATGGGGTTACTCCTCCCCTCGAGCTTCATGAAGTTCCCCTCTGCCCATTTCTCCAGCTTGTCAAGGTTGGTGGCACATCTGAGTAGAGTATCAGCTTCTCCTCCCCATTTTGTAGCATTAGCAAACTTGCAGGGGGTACACTCTGTCCCAGTGTCCATGTAATTAATGAGGATGTTAAACAGTATTAGCTACAGTCCTGACCCCTGGAGCTCAGCACTTGTGGCTGGCCTCCAGCTGGATGTCGTGCTGCTGATCACAACCCTCTGGGCTGGCTCTTCAGCCAGTTTTCAACCCACCTCACTGTTTACCTAGTTTGTGTTTCATCAGCTTTTCAATGAGGATATTATGTGAGAAAGTGTCAGAAGTCTTGCATTTTATTTCATTTTTAAGTACTCTTGACAAGGAGGCCCTTAGACATATTTGCAGTGTTCCTGGTCACTTTCCTTACTGCATAATTTTTCAAAGAGAATGATTTTCAGGAGTTTGCTGAATTTCTTCCTTATTTTAAGGAAACATGACATTTTGGAGTTTGACATTTAAAGAAATATGGTGTGCTTAGATCAACATGCTCTTTAATTTCAACATTTCAGCTAGTTTGTCAGTTATAAGAATTTTGAATTAACGTTTACCAAAAAAATGCATTGGAAGGCCCAAGTAATTTTTTTTTTTTCCCCCAAATTCTTTATTCATGAGAATTGTTGAGATTTTGACTCTCTCAATTTGCACTGTGTTTTGCTAAAAGTCCAAAAAATTTTCATGGCTGGGAAAAGTATGTTCAGCTCCAGTAGCTGTATACAATAGCCTTTGTCTTCCCAGAAACCCAGATATAATCTATCATGTGTATGATTACACAAAGGATTACCATTCCATATTCATTCTTCTCATCTTACTTGGAAGTTGTGCTGTGTACTCTGTTTATGCAATCCAATTAAAATGCCTTCATGCTTTAAAGTAGCAGTACTCATAATATTTATGAAGTAGTCCATTTTTGAAAAATCATGTTGCAATATTTGTAAGTCAGCTAAAAAATGCTATTACAGATGAGGAATTTTAATAAAAAAGAAAGTAAATCAGAAATAAATAATTGCATTGTGTTGTTGGTGAATATAATGGATGAAATCCTGGATCCACTGAAGTTTAAGAGAGAGGTTCTCATTGACTTGAGCAGTGCCAGGGTATTATACAGTACATCTGATTTTGCCTTTCACATGCATTCCTGAGGAGTCAATTATGTTCTTCATATTAGTATTGTGGTAGTGTCAGGAAGCCTCAGTGAAGACTGCATTCTGATAGGTATTCCACTTTCATGTGGCTTATTAATCTTACACATGTCACTCTGCAGTAGGATCACGACAGCCTTGTGTAGTTATACATTAGCACAAAATCAGCATGTTTCTCCCGTTTTGACTCTGCAATTGAGTTTAAGGCTCAAGCTGTAAAGTAAAATCCTTTTTAAAATGACATACTGGGTTTCTTCCTTTCAGAGCAGCTCCATTAGGTTCAAAAACTCCTTTCAGGAGATATTCTAGCCTTTTCTGAGTCTGCCAGTTTTCACACTGGATTTTGCTTGTAGATGAGCTGACACACACACACACACTCCCATGCAAGTCAGAGATGTGCCAGGGAACACAGGAAAGCAAATTTTCGTGCCTTAAATTTCTTAATAGCCATGAGTCCTTGGTACTTTGAAATGTGAAGGTTTAACTTAAACAACAGTAGCTTTGAAGATTACTTTGAGAAGATTTCTACATAGAAACACCTTTCTTTAGGTAAAGAATCTAAAAAAACCCCACCCAGGTAGCCTCTTTCATTGCCTGAAGATGTCAGATAAAAGCTTTCAAACTGAAGAATGGCTCCTGTTCCTTATATGCGGAGCACAGAGCTCTGAGGTGAGCGGTGGAAGCCTCTGCCTGTGCCCATGACCAATGTCACCACATCTGCTGTGGTGTGTATCTGTGAGCCTAGTACTAAATAAGATGCAATCAAACTTCTGAAAAGTGCTGTTCTCAGGATCTCTTGATCAGGAGATATGCAATTTCACACTAAAATCTAACCTTGCTTTTATTACATGGTTATATCACTCTACACAGCCAAAGCAATTTCAGAGATTCTGCAGTGTAATAAAAAGAAACCCCAAATCCTTTACTGTGATTAGGTTCACTTTCCTCAGTAAAATAGCTCTTTGCAAGTTTCCAAGTGAAACTCAGGTCTCAGAATCCGTGCCAAATTAGGTGTTCTGGACCTTCAACAGTTGGTCTCAATGATCTTAAAGATCCTTTCTAACCTAAATGATTCTATGATTCAGGTTCTTGATTTTGTTCACTGAATGGTTCCATTATAAAGAACACCCATCTTTACTTGTTCTTTAAATCAGGGCATGTCAACACCTGACTTTTCAAGATGGTGGAATGCAAATTTAAAGCGAGTAGATATTCTTGAATAATCCCATACTCAGACGTGCCTTTGCACTAAGGATGAAGTCTGTCTCCTCAGGTATTCAATTCCTTCTTAACGAATGTGATGGCATGATTTGTGTTCACTTGTCTGGAATTTGGATTACTAGATGTCAAATTCTAGCTAAGATCCTACTCTTTACAAATCCCTGTGTTAAACTTGTGCAGGTAACAATATTAAATCATTCACTTTCTCAACTGGAACTTAAATTGATGTGTGGGTAGCGATGCGTTCTCTTTCAGTCACCTCTGTATTCTTTGCACACAGTAAGTACTTCTATCCACCCGTATCATGCCCATTGTAAAGGCGATACATACCAGCAACATACAAAACAAAACTTCTATTCTTTATTCTACTTAGTCATATCCATATTAAAGACATTTTTTAAAGCAGAACAAATATGGCTTTAGAGCGCAGAAATTTTAACCATCGCACATGAAGCAGATACTCATGACTTTGTGTCCAAATCACAGAGCAGACCCATCACGTCTGTCACTAATATTAATGCCACAGGACAGACAGTCAGCATGCTATAAGATTTTACCACCTGTGAGTTTGTTGTACCACTTTGGTCAGTGTGTGATATGAAAGTGAAACATGACACTTGATCAGGTGATCTGACCAGGGTATCTCACTGACGCACTTCATAAATCAGCTGGAGATCATGCTAACATTATAGGTATGAAAGGTTACTGGAAATGTTAACATATTATTCAAATCACTTTGAAGTTATGTAAATTTATGCTAGAAGTTCATTTCTATGGATAACTATCTTGTAAGGAGTTGCTTGGCACAATTTATTTTCTTAGGTTTCATGTCAGACCGAATAGCTTTGCAGAAGCAGATGAGTCCTCCAAGAGCCCAAAATTTTTACTCCAGGACACTACTAGTACAGCACAGTGCAGCAGACTTCCCACAAATCCATCTATTAACCTCAGACCTTATAAGTAGTCTGCTAAAGTTTTCAGGTAGTCTGAAGGCAAATTGTGTTTCTAGTCAAGGTTATAGCCCCCCCTTGCCTGGCTTTGGTGTGCAAAACAGAATAGAGGATAGGGGTTAAGACCTTTCTGACTGCTACAGGGAAGTTGATAAACTCTCGTAGACCTTTACTTGTTTTCCACCATTGGCACTTGTCAAAACTGACAGAAACTACATAGACAGCCAAGTCTTTTCCATACATCTCTAAATTACTTCACCATGCCAAAGGGTTTTATCAAATTAATTAAAAAGGCGCAAAGGTCAAGATTTGTTTTTGACAGCATTGATTTGTGAAGCACTGAATACTCCTTCAAGTCTTTCACTGCTTGCTTTGAACAGAGAGTTGTGATCCCACTGAACTACAAAATGTCACAACGGTCATGAGGAAAATCTGCAGAAGGATTTTTCCCATAAGTATGCACTTTGAGTTGGTATATAGGGAAATTTGTAACTACTTAATAAAAATGAAAAGTTAGAAATGATACTAGAGTAATACATAAATCATCAGGCACCTTCTTTCATTAAATAGCAGAATCAAGAAGCTTATTTCATTTTTAAGTTACAACCTTTTCTCATTTACAGAGATTTATATTTTAAATTCAGTATCTTTTTGACATAACCAAGGACTGCTGTCATTGAGAATGTTGACATTTGAGAGATTTGATTGCTATCCTCTACTTCTCCTCTCTTCTCCTAGCTGCACCAATTTTCAGAAATAATGTGTATTGGTCATCATTTTCACCTTCTTTGAGAGAGGCCAAGAGGTTTAAGCAGATTTGAAGCAAAGTGGAGCTGCTTAGCAAATGGCATCCAGCTGATTTGTCACGTTTACATAACCTAGGGAGTGGCATTAAACAATTTGAGCATATGTAACATGATCCATATGCATACAACATGAATTCCAAGCTTTAGAAATGAACCTACTTCAGGTAAAAGTAATATGAAGACCATGATAACAGTTTCTTATTCAAAGGTGTCTAAAACTTAGTTCAGATAAAGGACAGTTGCATAATTTTTTCTCTAAAGGAAGTAATCAGCTTAATTGCATGCTTGCCTCTAAGCATACACATTATTCTATTGAGCTGAAGGGAATCTGAAAAATCTGAGAAAGACATAAGAAGTATTAACTTGTCCAAAGAGAAGTAGAGAGGCTCATGCTACAGTCTATCAAGCCATGTGTCTGCCAAAGGGAAGACTGAATTCCAGTCCGTGTTCCAAAATTTTGCTGCAGGTTGATCACCCCCTTCTACACAAGTGACTGTGCCCTAGGCTACAAAGCCGGTCTTTGTGCTTTTCCTCAGCAACTACTAACTCCTTCCATGTAAGATACAGCAGTGTCAACAGAAGGTGTTGAAATAAACTCAGTCACAGAATACAGCAAGAAACATTTGGGGTACTTTGTGAGTTTAAATCCTTTTGGAGAGAAAAGGACAATCTTGGTTACCCTTCCCAAGTGGGACCTTCCAACCTAAACCATTCTATGATATTTGCTGTGCTACTAGTTGAAGGGGAGGAGGAGAAGAATGCACCACTGCAGCTGTTTCCATTTTTGTGAGATTCAGGAAACTGCAGATTTTAAGTGTGAGTTCCTGACTGCTGCTGGCTCATTGCATCTCCCTGGACCAGACATTGTCGCTGAAGCCCCTCAGTGGGGTCAGAATGAATCCCAGTTCCTCTCAGTTCCACTGAGTGATACTTGGTACATTTTGAAGTTTTTCCCTTCCGTCAGAAATGAGTCTGACTGAAGACTGAGTGCCGTAGGAAAGCAAAGTGACTAAAAAGAAACACTACAGTGCTAATCATTTAACCTGTTGCCACTGGGCCATTAAGAGACATGTGCTAGATGTCCCTGATGCTGTGCTTCAGACCCACAGCAGAGGGACCATTAGACCCTGTCAACGTTACTCAGCCGACTCCTGTGAAAACAAGCCCAAGTCAGATCAGCGTTGTCAGCATGGGATGGATCTTCAGTCTGTGAACTGAGTCTTCTTGAATTATGGTACAATACACATCTACAAGAGAGTCAGTATGCACCATAAATATCACAGCCATAAAAGCATACTTGGCTGAATCCACTCATGGCATATCAGGCACAGAGTGTGTAGAATTCAACAGAGCCTTGTCCCACTTGCCCCAAGAGTTAATTTGGCCTGTTATCTTTCTTGTCGTGTTAACATTTATTTGCACCTAATAAGGCATGAAATCATTACTCGTGGTATATGTCCTAGCATTTAATCCCACGGTGTCATATTTTAATTGGACAGAAAGGGTATTTAAATGGTTCTAGTTCCCCAAGGATGTGGTTATCCAGTAATAATCACAACCCTTGAAGCTCCCTTATTACTTTTATTAAAATAAAATCCTTCATCACTGAGATACTACTTTCTAAATTGCAACAAAAAGAATTTGATGGTTTAAAAGAACAGATTGCAAATTTAGTTCGTACAAGACTGCCTGTAAGTAATAGCTTATAGAGCACCTTTCACATTCCAAGTCCCCTAGCTATAAAATGATAACACTTCAAACACTCAAGAAACATGGCTGAGGGCATCACATCACATCACACACCCTTGAGGGGTCTGTGAGGCTCAGACCAATAAGTATGGTTTGAGGCTTCAGCCTTTGTTATGTATATTATATAGCTTGTGATCAGCTGGAAATGAAGCTCCATTTGCTGGCACCTACTGGGCCCTAGCTGATTAAGTCACTCCATGCAAATCACAAAGAAAAGACATTGCAGAAGAGCAGCTATCACTCAAGTTTCACCTATGTCCTTTGGGTTACATCCATGCCAGTCAATGAAAGAGGGTAGGACTCATTTTCTGAACCAGAGGGTAAGAAGCAAAGCATGGCTAAACACACATTCTCTCTTCCCTTCCCAGTATGCCCAAACTGGGGAGATATAGTCCACCCTGAGCCCAGCACAGACACTGCCTAGGAGCACCCTGGGTGCACACCAAGGAGGCACCTCAATCTGGCCATGAGCAAGAACTTGCCAGTGCTTGGGCCTTTCCTGCTTATTTGCATGCATAGTACCTGGACCACAGATTTTCTTGTCACTAGAAATGAAGTTATCTGTTTTGAACCTTGCTGCAAAAGAAGCAGGAAAAGCAAACCATTTAAAAGTGAAGTCTAGTTGATGTATTGAAAGTATTTAAGTAGATGGAAAATAATGAACTTTGCTAGAATGTGCGAGAACATCAACACTAGCTCATAATGGTCTCCTTAAGGTAAAGAAGAAACACCAGGAGACCTTTTAAGACTCCAGTGATCTTGTTTTTCTGTTTTAGTGAAGATACTATGAGAGAAAATGGAGCCCTAGAAAAGCCTGCCCAGCAGAAAGCACCCCCTCCTAGCAGGCACATTGCCCCTTGGTGTTAATTGCAGCGTGCCAACTCCTGACAGCCTTTTAATAGGCAAGGCAGGAGGGAAGGTGGTATTTTGTTATAGGTCTTTATAAAGTACTAAAAAGCAAATTTTAAATGCTCATTACACTTGAGTAGCTCCATTCTACTTAAATATTGACTCCAGGTTTACTTCATTATCCTCTTACCAGTAATTAAGCTACCTAGGGACAATCAGCAAATAATAAAATGCCATGGTGGAGGAAATTAGTTTAGACTACAAAGCATTGAATGAAATTATTGTGCAACATAGATGAAAGCAACAGCATATAAAACATATTTAGCAGTCTCAGATAAATAAATTCCAAGGGCCATAATATTTCCTCCACATGAAATATATAAATTGAGGGCTTGGAGAAGTCCCTACTCATTTCTCCTCAATGTAGTTTATAAGGTAAATATGGCCTTTCTTTTCCACTAATGTCTGATCAATGAACTGGTCATTTTTCTTAGGCTTTTAGCTGTCTGCAAACCAAAGGGTAACAGCAATTCTTGAAAGAAACATAAAGTCCTCTGTCTACCTCTATCTTCCACCCCATTGACTGAATAATACAAAGACATAAATGCATGGAATAAGCTGCTTTCTCCTACCTCAAGCTGGAAACAAAGCGTTGGAGTCAGGTCATCCTGGAAATGAGGCCAGGAGCTTGGCCAGGCACGTCTTTTCTCATTTTTCCACCTCCTGCTCCCACTATAGCTCAAGTAAGAAGACTGTAACTTTCCTCACTTGTTCTAGGGAAACTTTCTTGACTTTGAGCCCTTGGCAATGCAGGGCAGGACATGTTAACAACTGGGTTGAGAAGAAGTAAAATTGTTTGAGCATTAGTGTTGATTATATAGTGTATACTCAAAAAAAGGACTAAGGTACAACCATTTGAGAGAATGAAAAGCAGAAGTGGGGGAGAAGGTTTTATTTCATGCAGCAGCAGTAACTCCTAGTTAAATGATATCAGTTCATTTATCTGAACTAGATTAGAGGATGCGTGACACACAAGGGATGTAAAACTTGATTGCCCCTTCTCATCCACCCTGCAAACACTGATGTAAAATCTGTGGGTGTTAATAGATTCCTACAGATGTGAGAGAAAAATCAGCCATCAGAAGGTAGGTAAAATTCCAGAGGCAAAAGCCTTACACCGTGAGGGAGCTACATTAAAGGAACAATGACTCATGCCTTTTACCGTTCAATAGGTGACAAACCACAAAAGAAACTGAATACCTTCATGATGCACTTTAAAGAAAATCATGTCCTGGACCTTAAATGCTGTCAGGTGTTTTCATCAGTTTATCAGTTCCAGAAAGTAGCTGTACACCACCAGTGTTTGTAAACATGATGGACACTTTTGATACCGCAGGACTCTGTGACTCCTAGCCAATTAATATGTTAATACAATGTGTTGGGTTTGGTTTTTCTTTCCCACAGAACACAGCTCTCCCTCAAAAAGCTGAAATTTGTTCAATTTCACACTGCAGTGGGCAAATTGAAGACAGCTGGCTTTACTCATCTGTGATTTTTTTGGTTTTGATTGGTTAATTTCTCTCAGGTTTGGGTGGAAGGAGAAACAAATAATGAAGTCAAACTGCTAACAATATAATTATGATTTTATTATTGTGACAGTTTTGTATAGTCTTAAATTTGTAGGATGTAACTGAAGTAAGGGTCTGTGAAAAGAGATGTATCTATGGCAGGGCATGAAGATCCACCTGAGTTTAGCAGCTCTCTGATTTAATCTATTAGGGCTTTAAAATAGAAAAGCTAAAAAGGAAGTCTGTATTCCTTGTATTATATATAATACAATACAGGATATATATAATACAATACAGGAATAAATTCCCTGTATTTATATCTCTTTTTATATTATCTACTGCTATTTACATTATCTACTACTATTATCATCCAATTGTGTTGTAAGGTGAAGATATTTGGTGTATTTCTGAAATCCAAAGCTCCTGAAGTCACGTGATTGTAAGGCTCTTGTTTTAGCTTTAGTAAGTTTTATGTCCTCAGTGGTACAGTGAAAACTTTGAGAATTCCGAAAGGTCAAAACCCAAAAGGCAAATGCAAAATCCTGGAATGTGTGTGGGTCTTTGAAATGTATTTTTAGTCCTTCCTTATAATGCTCATAGGGTCTGGCTCTGTATTTTTGAGTACTCAAGGTAGGTAAGGCTGAATACTTAAGTTACATTCCCAACCATAGCAAAAGGAAAATACATCTATGTCTGGGATATATTCCCTTTGGAAAAGCCTTGTGTAGGAACACCATCAATGCACTTAATTGCAAACAAACTTTTCACAGGCTTTTTCAAGAATATGAACAGGTTCTCATATATTGGAGAGATACTGACTTGAACGATGCTTATTTCATTTTCAGGACTGAAGAATAATGATGGCAACCTGATTTAAAGTATTCTGTTAGACATTTTATGTAGTTTTTCTCATCGGTTTTACCAGGGCTATGTATGTATAAAGTTTTTTTGGTTTTTTTTTGGTTTTTTTTGCGTAGTTAATGGCATGCTGAAATCAATAGATTTTTTTGATTAAACAAAAAAAAATAGGCTGAGATGTTTTTAAACTGAGAGGAAAGTAAGAAATTTTCCAATACTGGGTAAATACCCCATGATGTACATACGATGAACTTTTTGATCTATATTTTGGAACTTAAAAAGCATCATTTAATGAATCATTAAATAAATACTAGTAATGGTGTGGTTATTTTTCTCAGTCAACTATCATAAGTGGACATTTACTAAAATACTTAATTACATTGTCAAAAATGATCTCTTGTAAAACTGCTAGAAGGTTGTAAGCAGCATCCTTGTGTATATAAGCAGAATCCTTGCATTATACAAGTTGAAATGTTATTTCAGATAATGATGTAAAAATAAATATTTTCTCTAGGAAAGCATAGTTAACAAAGTGAACTGATTTAAATTCTCCCAAGAAATGAAGCATACTATGAAAACTCACTAGATAGGAGCTGTTCTCCGATTGACAGTATAAACAAGACGACTTCTCCTGGCAGTAAAAATGGAGGAAAATAAAAGTTGAAATATGCTGCCTTTCTAATCTTGATGTAACCTTTTGTGTGATAAAATATGAATATTGTTTTGTCCAGCTAATACATCAAAATTTATAATTCTATCAAAGTCTTTTGGGTGGCTTACTGAAACAGTGCTATTCATAGCATGCAAAGTCACTTCTGCAGTGAGAACATAATTTCTTCACAAAGGAATTGTGGTGGGGTGTTTTTTTTTTTCCTTCCAGTGCACTGTATTTGAAATTATTTTATATTTCTTTCTTTTTTTATTTTTAATGTAAACAGAATATGGAAGGCACGATGATAATCAAGATCTATTATAGCACTATAGTTAGTTTAGAAATAATAAAAAAGATAAATAATGAATAGACAGCAAAGGCTTATTTTCCTCCTCAGACTGTTTCATGTAGCACTTTGTTCCAAAGTTATTGGCATTTTCAATAAAATGTATCAGTAAATTTAGTCAATTAAAACTTTACTGTGATTCAGTAGCAAGATTATCCTACCTGTGGAGCTCATGGGACCTTGGAAACTACATTGATCTTACAATTCACATTTCTTTTTTTTTACTAGGCTTCACATTCGTAAATATAAAGCACATGGTTTTGTTTACCATTTCTTAGCCCTTTCACTGCCTTCAGACTGTGATTGTGTCTTGACAGCATTTTTAATGAATTGCCCATTCAGAAGAACAGAACACGTGGTGGCATTCCTATAGCTATTCAAGAGGACTACCAGTTATTACTGCGGCATGGAAGTAAACACACTCGAGCCCTAGAGCTTGATTTTCAGCCACTAGCATCAGTGCAAATACACAGTAGCACCATTGAAATTATTTCAGCGTTACTCAGAAATATGTCTAGTCCAAGCTGCTGGATGTCACTCAGAGATCAAAAACTGTAACTGACAGAGTAATATCAGTGATGTGATTGAAAATAAAGCTCTGTGCCCTCTATCTTGTAGACTATGTGCCCTCTCCATGTACTTATATCCCCATTGGACAGTGAAGGTGGCATCAACTGATATCAACTGATATCAGCTGATATCCTTCCTGGAGATCCAGGTGATGATGTGGGCCATAAGCCAGGGACAGCCAAGGGAAATCTCACAGCTACCCAATATCCTGAGGGAATTATACAAGGTCTTGTTTTAACAACTTTGTGAAGAATTTACTGTATTAAAAGAAGGGATTCTTCTGCTTTAACTATTTTGAAGTAGGTCTTCACAGTGCTTTGCTTTCCTAATTCCCACATAGGACATTCAGATTTGATTTTAGGTGCATTTGAGATCTTTAAAAAACTTTCTTATTTCCTACTTAAACCAGAAGGTGCCCAATGGCTTTTTGTATCAGGATTTTTGCTCCAGGGTGCATAGGAAACAGTGAAAAACTTGGCAGCAAAAGCGTTTTACACCTTATGAATCAGGACAGATAGTCTCGATATATCCCACAAGGATTCACTCTGTAAGTATTCTCAAGACTCATTTGTCCCACACATAAGAAAAGGTCACATTTGTGCCCATGGTTTTTATCCCTCTCAGAGCACTCTCCTGGAATGTGTAATACCCAGTTTCAAATCTCTTTCTAATTTCTCCCTTCACTGCTGTGATTATTTAGCACCAATACATTCCTGGACTGGAAAAATCTCTTCAGGTTGAGCTGTTGCAATTCTGCCTGAATAAAGAAATACAGACTTTAGTCCTAGGGCTGCAGCAATAACAGCAGCTGGAGATGATTGCTGCAGAGCTCGGGGTCCCTCTCCTGAGCTCATCACATCTGTTGGCTGATGCGGTGGGTGCTGAGCTCCCGTTGGACCTGCAAACAGAGAGCAGCCTTGCTGCAGTTTGTTTCTGGCAGTTCTCCAACACGCACCTAACAACAGGGGCTGAAGTGGAGACCCTTGAGCAATTTTACACCTGGCAGGGAAGGCAGGGGTTCAGGACCCAGTTCTGAGTCCTTTGGGGACCCTTGGACCTCTGTGGGACAAAGAGAGGTTAACACCACAGAGAAAGAGAACCCTTATGTACCCTTAGGTTATTTAGATCATTCATAACAGCCAAAAGTGCCTTTGTGCTTGCAGCTGGCAATTGAAAGCGTATCTATGAAAGTCTTGGGAGCAAGATATCTCTAGATTTAATTTTCAGGTAGATACTAGAGGAAAGCATTTCTCTACAGATGAAAGAGCTCCATTCTAACAAAATTGGACCATTTATAAATAACGTCTCTATTCCAGTAAAATTGCTGGACTACTGTATACACATATTTCTTTGCTGAAGTAAGTCTCATCTTCATGAGAGAAAAGGAATCATGTCTCTGACCTAAAAGCACAGATGATGCTTCCAATGAGTAGGTCGTGTAATAACTCACATTCTTTATGTTCTGTAGTTGTCTTACATTCAGCAAAACTAAGATAAGAACTAGAAGAGACAGGAAGAAAAAAAGTGAAGAAATAATACATAGAAACCTAATGTCAGAAATTTTTTGAGGAATCAAGATCCTTCTAGATATTGCCTCTTTAGTTCTTACTTCGAAATTTCTATAAATCTGTTATTGGCAACAATCTACTCATGATAAAGGCCAGGAACTTTCTCCACTAGATTTTACATCTCTCTTACTTGTGTAGATGTTTTTCTGCCCATTGGCAATTTTTGATGTTGCTGTTAGAGAAAAGTCGTTCAAGGTGGAGCAGCTTCTTTGGCTGAGTTTTGTGGGGGAGTCCAGCAGGGAGGATAATTAAGTGGGAGCTTCATTGCGCTGCTTCCTCTTGCCTCAGACATCTCCTCTTCCTTCAGTGCCCTCATCCTGAGGGATGTCATTGCCTCATTATTTATGTACAGACATGGGAGGTGAAAGTGGCGGGGACACAAGGTTTTGCTTCCCACTTTGAATACAGGAAACCTCTGCACTCCAAAGACGTTTTCTCTCTTCGGTAAAAATGTCACATGCCATTTGATTCCTTAAATTCAACTTCACCTCCAGGAAGAAGAGATCCCTGCAATGCTTGCAGAGATTCTGCACTCTAAGCAGAGGGAATTGATTGTATTTTAAATCTTCCTATAAAGACTATTACTAAGCAAAGAAGATCTTGTAAAGTACAGTGCATAATATGCTGTCGCTTCACTGTGCAACTTGAGAATGGTTTCATTATGTGTTATTAAAGCTGGCTGGAAATTTTCAGCTGCTTTGCAGTCTGCTGTCAGTGCCTGGGTTTTCATCTGAAAATGGAACACCACCAAATTCAACTATTAGACCCCTAGATGTAATGGAGGACTTGTTAGCATAGCTCCATGTGTCACAAGTCCTATCTGTATCTAGCACATACTGCAGTTCTTAAGCAAAAATGACAGATCTCTGATTTTAAAGGCGGATTGACAACATTTTCTTGCTGACAACATCAGTTGGGGATTCACCTCCCCTTTTTCAGTTCATAATGCTGCAGAAGTTTGCTGCAGACTTAATTATTCTTCACAGGACTGGTGAAGGCAAACAAATGTGTGTACCTTCCCTCTACCCAGGTTTCCTTAGCTCCTCGTTGAGAAGGAGTTTTGGCACAGCATTTATTCCTTCTGTTTGTTTTAATGGAGCTAAAAAAATCTGTGGTTTTCTGCCCATATATTCTTGCTTATAACAGACCATTATAGGCAGTGGGATGTGGTTCCTTGATAAATTCCTTCCAGTACTTGTGGTGGTCTGTGTTTGGTGCCAGTCCCCACGCTGCTGCAAGGAAACGCAAGGCTGGCAGGAGTGGCCGGGCTGTTCCCTCCCAAGGGGGGCAAGGTGGGTGCAGCAGCACTGCTGTGATGAAGCCGGAGCCTGCAGGCTGATGGGAAGAAAGAGTAACTGAATGGGGCCAGGGATTCTCTCCCAGCTGCAACGGGCGGGAAAGACGACATCAGTGAGCTGGTGCTGGTGCTGGTCCCACGCAACCTGGCCTACCACAGCCCTGGCACTTGTCCACTCTTGTTCAACTCGATACCCTGACAAGTGTCAGTCTGTTTTCCTGTGCTGCAGCTCCGTCCGTCAACGAAAAGCTTTGACCAGCTTCTAAGAACAGAGGAACAAAGTCAGATGTCAAATGAAGTTGCCACAAGATGACTTTTTGCCAGATTGTGTCTCTTGCTCTGTATTTAACCAGCAAGAGACCTTTCACTCTACAACAAACTTACTCATGGATCCTTTTTATTCTTTCCTATTATTTATACCAGTCTGGGTCTCACTAAAAGAGGAGCACTGTAGTCAATAGAGGAATTGTGTATGCCCGTCTCCAGTCTGCACTCAGTGTGCTCATCTCCAGTACTGAATTAACTCAACTCTTGATGCCTTTCTAAAACACCAAATGGGTGGCGGAATCCATTTTGTATTTCTCACTCTACCTCTTGTGTCAAAAAATAAAAAAATACACTTTACAAACACTGATATCTAGAAAAAAACCCCACATCACTCACACTTCTTTCCATTAGCTTATGTGCTTTGTTAGTGGTAATGATATTCCATGGTCTCCATCTTGATGTTGACCATATTTTAAAGATGAAGCAGATCTTCTGAGCCAATGAGAGAATTTTCTCTTGGGATTGTCTGTTGGTAACTGTGTGGGGAAGGACAGATCTTGCTGTGAAGGCATATCTTCATTGCACTGAAGAGGAGCAATGAGCTGTCCGCATAATCCTGCCACCACCATAGTAAGAGAAATCCACTGAAAATTTTCTTACCTCCAGTCACTGGTGGGGTACACCATAGTACTTGTGGAATACACTGCTTGGAATGTATTTTTTCCTGGGGAATCTTGACAGTAACAGGAAAGGGCATTATACATCACCCCAGTATTTTATTCTCTTTCC
>NW_010265328.1:20075-39758 GCF_000690775.1 Eurypyga helias
GAAGTTGCTATTTCCATTGGGGCTTAGAAGAGGGATAGCATTGCAAGAGTAGCCAAAACCCACTTCTGTGTTCACACACAGCAACCACTGTGGGAAGGTCTTTGATCACTTCTAGAGAGGGGAAAGTCCTATCATCATTTCTAAAGGATTGTATGGCTTGCCAAAGTGAAAGAAAAATAATGTGTTTTTTTTTTTTTTTTTTTTAAAAAAAAAAAGAAAATAAATGGAAAAGGAAAAAAAAGTCATTGGAAAATTACAGAAAATATCTGAGCATGGATTCCCTCAATAAGTAAATTAGAAATCCTATTATTCATGAAGTATGAAATCTTAAATCAGCTGGTGCCTGAACCACATCCAGAACTTAGGTACTAAAAATTAGTCTACCCCTCTCCCCTGCTCCCTGCAGCTCTTGCAGAATTAGCATGTAACATCTTCATAAGAATTCAAGGGGAAAAATCTACTTAAAAAAAAAAAAAGACAGAAGAAATGGAAAAATGATTAATAATTTTCTTTAGAAAAGAGGCTATTATCTTTTCTGTCATGGATACTATAAAAATATGCCACCACTAAGTGTCCTCTCTAGGGTACTGAAATCTTCTGTCCTCCTCTGTCCTTCTGAAGACCCATGGCTTGTTAGTCAGCTAACAGTGCTTTTTCAATGCCTCCAGCCCTGCCTGAAGCCACAGCAGACAATTCCTTTGACATTGCTTCTTGCCAGCTTCCCTTGCTCTGTCTGTGTTTTAAATGAAGCCCCCAATTCAGATCTATTCCATTCTGAATAATACAAGATATGGGAGACTGCTGCTTGATGCTCAGTTAGCCAACCAATGACCTGCAGAATGGGTGTATATAGATAAAAATTGGTTGCACAGAAAAGATCTCTTTTATCTCTCTTATGAGATTATATTTAGGAAACTGACAAGACCTAAGATTTCTTCTTCCATCAGAGAGGAAAAGCTTTTCACAATCAGGATCCCCCACTTCCAGCCAGAGCAATATTTCTCTTTAAAAACATTGTTGTGATTTTGTACTATGCACTTGTAATGTTTCAGGCAAGTTTTCATATCCACCTTTCCAGGTGGTCTGTTAACGTTGGACACATAATATCTTTATTACATATTCTCCTGCCATATGAGGAAAGAATGTCTGTTCCCAAGGTACATTTCAGAATAGGAATAGTGATCAACCTTGTGGACACTCCCTCTTCTTCCCTTTCAGACAGTACGATTCCAGGGGTCTTCTGCTCCCCAAAGAAGCCAACAAACAAGGAAATTCTCTGTGACATGCAGCTGCTGCATTACAAATAAGCAGAAGTACTCACTTTTAAGAAGATTCTGCAATGCTATTTGCCCTCATGGGTTTGCATGAGCTGTTTGCATGCTGATCTCCCAGTCAAGTCCAATGATCATGGACAAAGCTTTGTAGTGTTAAAGTTTCATTCTTTATTTTCTTACAAAAGTAAAGGAGGTGCACACACAGATGGTCCTCACCATTTGTAAACTACATAAGCTGTTCCACCACAATGGCATTGCTTGCTCTATGGTAACGGGTGTACTAGTTATATTAACGGGAGCTACTGTGTTTTCATTGGTGCTGCACAGGCTTTTACAGAAGTAAAAGGTCTGGGACCCAATCCAAATCTTTTGAAGAGCTTGAGGAGACCTTGGTGGACAAGGAATAGACATTGAATCAGATCCCACATTGTGATGGGCTTCTCTTACATACAAGCCCCAGAGAGTTATCAATTTATTTCAAGGGTAAGCCTGAAACAGGTCATTAATGCAGTGACTGATGGAAGTGAATTGCTTTGAAAACAGAAGACTGGGATGATTATGGCAGGTCACAGTGAGATCAAAAAGCAAAGTTCTCAGTAAGAATCTCCTTACTGGAAAGAGAAAAGAACCAGGGAAAGAAAAACCTTGCCTGTTAATATTTAAATTATTTAAATTCTCTGTTCATCTTGTGACAGAAAAGTGTGGTATGTATCTGAAGGAATTTATAAAGTTTATATGATAAAGTAGTAGAAAGATATGGAAATTTCTATCAGTTACTTCTTTTTCTTCCATGATGCTTACTAAGATGCATGACTATCTGGAAGTAATCCTGATAATCTGGATGTGTTAAGTAAGGTAATATTCATTAGGCAGTAATATTTATATGCTAAAGAAATGAAAATGTTCAGGAAAAAATACAAAATTTGGGTAATTTCTTCCAAAGAAAAAAAAAATTGCTTTGTGCAATTTCTTACCACAGGAGATAGGTGCCATAAAACTGCTTTTTCTCCCTAAAACACGTGTGTGAATGACAGATTTCATTCTTGGTTTGTGATAGTCCTCTAACCAAGTGATTGAAGGGCTGTGGTTTGTAGCATGTGACATTTGCTGAGAAGAAAAGGGATATGATTCAAATGTTCCTGCTTGGGATGAAGCTATTCCTTATATAATAATATTCCTACAATCTGGAAGATGCACAAAGGCTTAGCTGATACTAGCAGTAATATCAAGTGAATTCAAATTAGATATGCTTATTACAGATCAAAGACACTGCTTAATAGTGTCATGCTGTTATGGTTGGGAAAACAGAGGATTCTGTTTCATAGAGCTCAAAAGATTTTTTCTTCTCAGTCCTCTGAATTTCAATGACTTTCCCAGCCAGGATCCTTGACTTCCAAAGTTAAATCTGTAAGCAAAAACTTGAACTCCAGATAAATTGAACTTCAAAGCCTGTTCTGTCAGCTGCCTACAATTTTCTTTTTCGATGAATAATGAATTTTAGACAGAACTCCTAACCTGTACCTGGAACCAAGAGAGATTAATTAATTTGTAATGCATTCCTGAAAGGGGGCTTACCATCAAACTTGATTTTGTTATAAAAATTATTTCCAGGAAGTTCAAAATGTGAATATAGCTCCTTATCTCTTTATAAAGGAGTTTGGGGGGGAAAAAAAAAAGGCTATAAGGCATTGCTAGAGCGAAGTAGACATCAGTAAAGCAAGATATGGAGGGCAAGCAAATCAAGTGCTATTTCCTGATGATGTAGTTACATACTGATTCATCACATGGAAACACTGCATTAAAAAGTAAACTTTTTCCTTTTTCAAAAGTAAATCTATGTTGATCATATTGTAACAGCAAATTTCCTATTAGAAAGGTCTTCTATAAAAATAATAATTAAAGCCATGAGCTTACACAGAAAAAAACCCAGTGGTTTATTCCCCATTTCATCTTGCAAGCACCCTGTTTAGCGGCTGTTCACATTTTAATGATCAGGTACTATGTATTACCTTCAAATCAATGAGAATTGTTTTCAGCACTGCCATTGATTTTACATATTTCAGACTAAAATAATTGTATACTGAAAAGTGTAGTAAAAATATGATGAAAAATAATTACGTTTCTTACAAATAATAATGCACAGTGGAGATGTTAAAAGAAATTTTATGGCTTTTAAAGCTGAATACGTTATTTTAGACGAAATTCATTTGACTGACAGCATGTTTTTTTCTAAATCTGAAACTGGAGAACTTCCAGTCAACCAAGTACTAAGGGAGAAACCAGAGAAAAGAAAAAGCCTGGGAGAGGCCACTCTGTGTATTAGCTCTGTTCCTGCATAGACAGAAAAGTTTTAAGTCCTTCACCTTCATGATCACCAATGACATGGTAGGAATACTTCCAGTGAAGCAAAATTACAACAGAAAATGGCATCTCTTGTTTTGAAATGTTTCATTTGAGGGATTTTATTTTTGAAAAAACTTTCATCAATTTCAAGACCTGAACTTCTTTATATCTAAAATTTTTTTTCAGATTCCAGAAGAAGCCTTCATGCATTCTTGCTGGCATGGACTTGGCCAGGGGCATTCCACATAAAGTTGTCTATGAACCCTGGGTTTTATTTTGGGCACTTGTGCTCAGTTACCTTGAACAAAAGCACCATACTAGGAATGAGTTAGCTCTCCCTCACACAGTTCTGTGACTTGTAGAATTGCATGTATTGAAATGAGGAACCCTCACACCAGACGTAACTCACTTCTGCTTTTGTGAAAATGTTTTTAGATTATTGTTTTTTTGGGCCAACGCAAATCAAGAACCCAGATCTGAAATATCAGATGTTGCTGCCCAGAACCGTTGTTCAGCTATTCAGGTTGGATGTCATGACTTACTGGCAGTGTTTGGGGAACCACAAATGAAAAGTGCCATTGGTTTCTTATACATTTAATTCAGTTATCCAAACTGTCAGTACCAAAACTCGCTAGGTATAAAGCAGAAACTAATTTACTGCTATAAGCCCAATGTGGAAATCACACACGAGCAGAAATGTCCTTATAGGCCCGTCCTGGCATGCAGAGTGACACTTGGACCACCATTGTGACCACCACTCCTTGGAGAAGACATACTGTCTTCCCTGCTTCCCTGTGGGTATGATGAGTGCTGGCACAGTTAAACTACTCATCCATAAAGCAGAACCTGGAAAAAAATGGTTTATAAAATGTGTGTGTATTTGTAAAAATTCCCATAAGCCTTTGCATCCCTCTGTGTCTCTGTTTAAGGACCCCTATGGTCCTGAAGAATAGAAAGGCCACTGGAGTTTCTCTGAAAAGTATCATCCATTTATTTTTGGCAAGATTTTCCCTTGCTCCTGTTGCTAAGCATTTATACAAATAGTCATGCTCATTTCACTAAACCTACTCACTGGATTATGAACTTCTACGTTCTACAGTAAAGTCCTTACAGACCAGGAGGTTCCTAAGATGATTCTTGTGGTGAAGAGTTTTCTTCCTTGCTTCCTACTGAAGCACTAATGCAAACTCTAGTACACAGAAAATGTGACTCAAGTTTTTATGCCTGCAAGTTAAAGTCAAGTACTCCTTTCTTTGAGGAGTTGTCTGCTTAATTGATGAGCTTGATTTGTTAAGGACAGATCATGAGCAGATGGCATGCCTAGTTGTGGAATTTTGTCCTGTTTTGCTTACAATTTTGATATTGTTTGGGGGGGAGGGATTTGTAGTTGTCCTGAAACAGTAAAAGAGGCTCCAAATCTCCCAATATTTGGCCTTGCTGATGACAAGCCCTTGTAAGCCAGCATTTTGCATGGGTTGTCTCTAAAGCAACATTCTTTCTTTGGACTGAATAAACAGTAGGAGAAAAGTAATCATTCCTTCCCCTTTCCAGTCCTTTCCCTTGCTCCCACCCTTTCCCACACCCCATTCTGGCCTGCACAAGCAAGTAGAAGGTCATCTGCAGAATGTTTTCCTTCTCCTGTGGAATAGTTCCTGTTACTATTTCCCAGACATTAGTGTTTCCTGTTCAGATTGATTGCTTTTGTTTTACCTTCCAAGGTCTAATTTTTGAAGAGATGTATGTGTTTTGTACTTTTATTCTATTCTTAAGCTAGGGAATGTAGTGAATAGGAAATTAATTCAACCCTGGCATTCCTTCAGTTCCTTCATAGCTCCAAACATACACAAACTGCTCACCTCCTGCTCACCATTTACGTTCTTCGTGTCTTACTCTGTTGTTTGCATTACTTAATCAAAAAATATTTTAATATAAATAAGCTGTGAGTTTTTACAGCTTTCTCTGGTACAGCTCAGAGCTTAACTCTCACGTGCCTTTGCTGATGTCTTTTGTTCTGACAGGATGCAAAGGGTAATCTTGCAACCAAATGCAAGGCACTGGCCTCACTTTCCAAATACCAAAGATAATGTGTCTTGTTCATAATGAGATTACAATCAAGGTCTGAAATTCCCTTGTCTCAGCAGCTCTGGGGTCTCACACTTTCCGAGGTGATTACATTTCCTACTAGTGAAGGATTTTTTAGCACTATTTCTGCAGACCTTGATAGATTTAGCTTTGAAATGAGGCATGTTACTGCTCTAATATTATGCTCTTTGGGTAGACTGTTTGCGTGGTCTGCAGGCAGCTCACTGCATTTTAAAAGCACTATTATTTCCTGTTACTGAAAGCACCTAAAACTGTATCAAGCAAACCTGTCCTTTTAGAGGCTTCAAGTTTAGTATGGGGCTAAAGAACATGTTGGAACAGGCATGAGATGAGTAGATTCCAATTCTATGTGATCTTTTTTTCAGGAAAGGTGTGTCCGTGTGTGCTCCAGGGATGAAGTTGTGTAATGAAAGTTAAACTCCTAAAGGTCTTGATTATTACTTACACATCTGAAGTGCACCAGTAGTGGAAATGGCACACACACAAAAACCCAAACCACAAGTTTTCTCGCAGTCTATGAAGTACACCACCACTGTAAAACTTATTTAAGTGGGTCATATGTAGCTTAGGCTGACTTCTTACATATACACATTAACCTGGGAATTTCTGTTTAATTTAGGCTTCTGTTAATCTATGGCATATTTTATCACTGGACCTATTTTGAATTTTTATGGATGCAAAAAAAAAAATCTCCTTTCTTCATATGCACATTACTCTGAACACAGATAATTTTATAATTGTTTTCATGAGCACTCTTACTTTTCAAATAGATACAGAGTTCATTACGAGTGCTTCACAGAAACCACCGTGAAACAATAAATATCAAGAGTCACTATGCAGCCTTTTCACAGAGGCTCATATTTGCACCCAACAAAAGAGTGACTGATAAGCACACACCCTCAAATGCCATTACAGAAAATTTCTCAGCTACGTAGAAAGTCTGTAAACACTAACCTTTTCCAAGGTCAGTGAAGATCTTTCTTAAGAAAGGTCTAGATCATCAGGAGCTGGATCATCTTTAGCAACTCTGTGTATTTCCTCACGTTTTGGAATTACCATTTGAGTAGATTTGTGCATTTAAGCAGTACATTCGTGTCTTATAAGGAGCAGCTGAAGGACTTGGGGTTGTTTAGCCTGAAGAAAAGGAGGCTGAGGAGAGACCTGATCACTCTCTGCAGCTACCCAAAAGGAGGTTGTAGGGAGGCAGGTGTTGGTCAGTTCTCCTGGGTAAATGGTCATGGGACAAGAGAAAGTGGCCTCAAGTTGTGTCAGGGGAGGTTTAGATTAGATATTAGGAAAAACCTCTTCACTGAAAGAGTGGTCAGGCACTGGACAGGCTGCCCAGGGAAGGGGTGGAGTCACCATCCCTGGAGGTGTTCAAGGAACATGTAGACATGGTGCTTGAGGACATGGTCTAGTGGGTATGGTAGTGTTGGGTTGATAGTTGGACTAGATGATCTTATAGGTTTTTTCCAACCTCAGTGTTTCTGTGATTCCATGCTACCCACAGTTTAAGTTCTTCAGTCAAAAAACTGTGATTCTCAGAATGCCAAATCAGTTATTTCACTGACTGTGAAAGAGCCAAAGCCCACAGCCACCTCTGCCTAACACCTCACTATTCATAAAGTACCTGATTGTGAAGGTGCTTAGAGCACATTTATCTGCCCAGAGTGAGGAGTTGGCACCTAGCTCTTGCAAAAGGTCTGCTGGGCTGCTGCTGGCTCAGGGCTGTCCATACAGGAGCACAGCAGCTTCTGCTGCTGGCAGCCGCTCTGTGATCATGATGGGTATTTGACCTGTAATCTGTACAGCCATCCAGGGAGAGACAGACCTGGGTGTAATCTCTTCCTCTGCTTCTGAGCTGTGTCTCTCAAGAATGTGTCTCACTTCATTCTCAGACACCTCAGAAAGCTTCCTAATACACCAGCTAGGCACTGAGTGGATGGAATAAAAAAAAAGAGGGGAACACAGGACTTGGCTCCTTTCACTGAAGTGTGTTTGGCATAGAAACTTAATATTTAAATGAGAACTATGCTCTTCATCTAACAGTAGTAAGCTTGCCAGCAGTAAATCAGAACCATGTCCTAGTCCCTGTTCTACTGAGTGTTTGCTTATCCCAGTATATACATTCCTTACATAAAATCTGTCAACAGTCATTGGGACCAAAGTCCACACTGGGGAGTACTTCTTAGCTACCAAGAGTTTTTTCAAGAGTGGCTGAAGTGTTTGCCTCAAGAGAGGTTGTACAATCAGTCAGAGTTAACAAAGAGATCCAGGTCAAAACTCACATCAAGTGGTGCAAAGCATGTAAAAAACAGGGAATGAGGAGTATTGAGTAATGGGCTAAAATGATGTGTTTTCTTAAACACATGACATAGAATTAACAGGTATTTTTAATAAGAGCAGAACAAAGAATAGTGCATGGATTTCCCCCAGTTCAAGTTAAAAATTATTTGGTTATAGAATTTTTAGATTACTCAAGACTGAATTTAAAGTCCTCCTTACTGATCTGGGAAATGTCTTCTGACCTAAGTGCTGATCAAATTGTTAAGGAAATTTTTTTAATTGACCTTACCGGAATCTCATTGGCTCATTTGTGAGCAGTTACATTTCATGTTCCAATAAACAAAATATGACCATAGCTGAAGACAAGCTAATATAGGTCCATTAAAAAAAAGGGGGGGATAAAAATCTTAATTTTTTAAAGGACACGTCTGCAGTGTGTTTCAGGCAAAGACTTATTGCTGGCATGTAACTCAATTCCAATCTAAACCCAATGTGACCTTGTTAGCCTTGTTTGGACCATTGATAGCTGATGTTTGCTCAGTTCTGAGTGTAGGTAGACCAAGTTTATCTCTTCCCTCTTTCAGATGTCATGGTGATAGGAAACACCAGGCCAAGATAAAGCCTCATACCAGCAAGTGTTCATTCATCATAAGATTTTCTCTCAGCCATTTTCTTCTTGTGATAATTTAGATTGTCCCATCTTTGACACATACTTCCATATCACAGTGGGAAAGGAATGATAATTTTCATGGTGATCATGTCAACATTCAGACATGATGAAAACAGCCATCTATTTATACTCCTGGAAAAGGAAGTAACTAATCAACAGTGTTGAGAACATCATTGCTCCTATCTGATAAAGCTTATTATGGAAGCAATGTGATCAAATTGTTTTATGAATGCAACTTGGGCAGACTTTGGGCTTATTAAATCATGTTGTTGTTTCATGCTCTTTTGCCTGGAAGTTAACTGAATCTGACCTACAAAGAAGTTTGTTACAGCTTGTCTCCACAGAATCATAGCCAGTCTTGTTGTTTTCCTAATTAAAACCCTGATTAATGTTAAATTTCCTTAAACTACTCAGACAAATGTTGACATTGCCAGCATTATTGGCATCAAAACAAATTAGATTTCAGCTTTTTATGATTTTAAGTAGTTTTCAAAATGACATCATATACAAACAATAGCTAATCTCTCTAAGAATAGTTTTCATATTTTTAGCGTAAATGCTTCAATTATTCACCTAAGAATTATTTTTGTCACCTGTGTACTCCTACTTACTATCTGACATACAGCTTTTCCCATAGGAAATGCAATATATTTTACCTTTTAATTTTTAATAGGGTTGGTATGAATTTTAATGTATTTCCTCAAGAAAAGATTTTATCTCTAATATGACTTAAAGCTTACATTGGTCTCCTAAAAAATCCCCTTCAGCTGACACTACAGGATGAATTGAAATCACACCAAAACGTGTTGGAAATTGTAGTTACTCTATCTGTGCAAATAAGGAAATGTACATCAGTTTTGATTTATAATCTGTCCAACATAATATGTGTTAGCTTAGTCATATTATTTGCTGTGTGAAACAAGGAAAAAGACTTTTTCATTCTACCTGAAACATTCTGTTCCATTTTTTGGTGCAACACTCACTTTACTTTTTTAGATATTTTTCACTTTATTTCTCCCTCCTCCAGTCAAGGAAACATTTACCAAAATTGAGCAAGTAAAAATTTCTAAGTGAGTATGCTCTTTGAATAGCAAAAGTCAATGTGTATCCTCCTGGAAATGTTGAAATAAAGTATTTTAACTGTTCTCTTTTCTTCCCCTAAATAACGTCAGTCTTCCTGAAGTGCTATTTTTTGTTAAATTGTCTTCTCATCAAAACATAGTCAGTCCTGCTGTAAATAGAATATACTGTAAAAGTCGGTAAAAATGTGAGTTTAGTAATTTGGGGTAAATCTGAATGAAGTATCCTTTGAGAAACTAAGGAAGCCGAGGTGTTCTTTCCACTGGAGGTGATGTGGAAAATACGCAGATGGAAAACATCTTCACTTTTTCTCTCCTCCACAGTCGTAACCAAAGCAGCCGATGCAGCAGTTGAATGGGGTACCCCTCTGTACATGCTTCAGCACCATCTAGCAACCCCCTGAGGTAGTACACGCCGTCGCCTGCTTTCCCTTACGTGTATGCCTTTAAGCAGAAATCTAGGCTGTTGCTTTTAATTTCCCCAAACATAGCTGTCGATGTTGCCAAATAATATGCTTTAATACGAAATAACATCCGAGAGTACTGGGGAAAGTCAAGATAGGACTTCCTAAGTACGTAATGCGTGCGAACTGCACTGCGGGGTTCCCGGCAAGCGCTGTCTCTGGAAGGGTTTTGTGTTCGCACTGACTCACCTGTTGCTGATACATAACACACATTTCTTAGGTATGTGCTGATATGGTAGCACGCAAGGTCCTCTTATCTGGTAATGAATGTAGGAGGGAGGGTCAGGATTAAAACTGGATCATCTTTACGTGAATTACGCTAAGCTCATTCTTCCACTGGATATCTTCTATTGCAAATCAGACTTATAAAATCTTACTGTTATGTATAGCTCTGCATAACGCGGTGTTACCACTATTTCTCTGAAGCAGGCATTAGCTGGTGATGATGATGGAACATTCCTTCCAGTTACATACATCCACCTCTGGGCTAGACACCAACCTGTGGCTGACAGCACAGTTTTGAGAACTGCTACAACAGAGTAAGCTTTTTAGGTAGTAGCACTGACATGTATTGACTTTTTTTCACTGGTCTTTAAGGAGATGAATAAGAACTGAACTCAACACAATTCAAAATATCTTCCTGCACAACTGCACATTAAAAAAAAAAAAAAGAAGAAGAAAAGCAAAGGTTTCTTTTGCTACTTCAAAATTAGAACTGCATTTGCCCAGGAGAAGGAAAGAAAATATCCAATAGTGACAAAATAAACTCTCAAAACCAGGATAAAATAACTTTAAATGCCTGTATGCATAGTAAAAGTATTGTTAAAATGTGTTCAGAGTTGGGGTTTTAGTGACTAAGAAAATGAAAGCACTTACCTCTCAAATTGAGCTGTGTGCATACAAAGGTTTGCAGAGGGAGAAAATCCCCCAAACCAGCAAAATCAAAATTGCTTTATCATACACTCAAGCACAGCTTTCAGGCTTTTGTCTAGAGGATGTCACTGCTAATCTACTGCATGATGTGCAATGCCAAACGCCTCACTGATGATTAAAGCAAATGTTTCAGACCCTTCCAGCAACACAAGTCTTCAGTTGGTTATGAGGATTTTTCTGAACAAAAAAAACAAACCCAAAACATGACAAAAATGAACCTTTCTGCTAGAATCAGACCTGTTTTGATTAAACTTTCATTGGAATAGTTTTTTAGGTTCCCCGGTGGGTTTCCTTGATAAAATTCTAGAAAGAGAAAGGTCTAGAAAAGAGCTTGATGAAGCCAAGTCTCCCAAGGCAAGAACCATTATGTCTAAATCACCTCTGAGAAGTGATAGTCGAAATTACACCAGACAGCCTTCAATCCAGGGTATTGCTTTGCTTTGTTTTTTAGAAATCCTTTCCTTATTTCTGAACAGAACATTGTTCCTTGCAACATAATCCCATTATTTCTTGTCCTATCTACCCTGAACATAGACAAGTAGCTCTCTCCAGGGCTCGTTTTACCTAGGCAAAATTTCTACCGTGTCCCTTCAATCTTCTCTTTAGGCTAAAGTCCCAATTCCTTCAATCTTTACTCAGAAGTTTTTAGACCTCTGATCACTCTTCATCTGCTCTTGTCACCTGGGGCTTAGGGCACTCATGTGGAAAATATGAGCCCTTGCTTTGCCAAAGTCAGATACAATGAAAACAAAAGCAAATAATAGCACTGTAAGAGACAGCATTGCAAAGCAGTACCTCTGACCTAAGTTTTGTACATATCCTCATTACTGGATGACTTTCAAAGTACACAGTGATGTTGGCCTAGTTTAAGTTGAGCATAGATGCTCAAATCTGTTAACAGTTTTATTTTACATCACTCTATGTTCTGATAGGAAGCCATGAAATATGCATAATATTTTGATGTCTGTAACTTGTCTCTTTAGCAATGCTTGCAGGCTACCAAGAAAATTGTCAGTCTGGATTTGTTTAAAACCAAATTTAATTCACTCAGAGTTTTTAATGCATCCTGTTTGTAAATAAAGAAAAAAAGGAAGCCATTTCTCCTGAGAATGCCTATGTCCTCCATAGCATGTTAAATAATTAACAGCACTCACCATGCCAGCAATTATTAGGAGACATCTCCTGGAGATGACCTCTTGCTCTCAACAAACACATTGACTAATTTTGACAAATGTCATTGGTCTCAGAAGTGTGCTTATTCCTGGTAGCACATTTAATGATCTGCAGAGCATGTCTCCTTCTAATATTTAGCAGTTATAGAAAGAACCTCCTACACCCTGCAATTAAAGCATAGTCTGTAAAATAATTAGTCACAGGGAAAGAATGTCAGACAGAAACAAGAGTTCCTAAGATCACAATCTTTTCAGCAATGATTGCTGAGCAAACTAGGGATCTATTCAGAAAGCTGCTCAAAGACATAATTTCAATGCTAGCATTATTTTATAAGGAGAGTTTAAGTGTAAATGAAATAAAAGAAATATTCCAAGTGAGGGAATTTCATATAAATAAAATATGCTGCTTGGATATTTATTTTAAAAAGTTGTTAAATTAGGATTCCAATAATTTTCCAAAATATGTCAGTGGTATAAACTCCTATGTGAGAACCAGTTAGCTAATAAGAAATCTCATTACTATAATTTAATTTCACAGGCTATTTCATCAACAACATTCCTGCCTTTCCTCTAGGAGAAAAGAGAAGGGAAGCATTTAGGAGAAAATAAGCTTCAATCGAACAGTAATATATTTAATCAGAAGCAGAAATGATATGTTTACCAGATCCTGTGACAGATTCAGGACATGAATTCAAGCCCTGGGCCACGCTCATGCCGAAGGCATTGCCCATTTCGTGCCTGTGCAAAAGGATGCCTGCTCACCAGAGCTGCCCAGAACACTAGTCATGTCCCTACTTTGCACACTGTGACCACAGGCACTACCCAAACCAGGGTAGACCCATGGGTCTGCTGGACAGGGGCAGGTATTTGACTTCACTTTCACGGAGCAGTTTTCCTCTTTCTGAGTGTTCGGTGAGAGCTGTCAAACACTATAAACTACACAATTATTTTCGCTGAGCTTTTGGGAGATCCTCTATGAAGCTTTAGCAAAGTCGTCTCCAGTAAGAAGGGTATAACATTTCCCATATCTCCTGACAATGGAAATCAACCTTGTATCAAGTCCATCTTTTATTATAGACAGCTTCCTTTGAGTTTGGAATCTTTGCTCAGTATAACAAGCTTTTCTGTGTCTTTTCAGTGGTTAATGTTTAAAGTGACATTGAACTCTTCTACCACACTAGCTTTTAGCTTCTAGTTCCCAGATGATCATTGTTATGATAATTCTATTTTACTTTTACTAAAAGGGATTTCCCCATTTTCAGAGGTGTTTGATCTAATGGAAGGCAAGCAGCAGATGGTTCACACAAAATCTCATTAGTCTCTCTGAAAGAATGTTTCATTACTGTGTGGGTGGAAACATCCTCTGTTTTCAAAGTAATTGTAATATAGCAACTGTAATGTGCAGCACACAATATTCTAGGTTCTACATAGTAATTGCCTTAGATAAGGCTCAAGAAGAGAGGCAGTGAGGTTTACAGAACCATGTTTGACCTTGGGTATGTCACTTGTATTCCCTCTTTAGTTGCTGTTTCCATCTTACCTTATAGCACAAGTTCTTTGACACAGAGATTAACTTTCACATATGGTTTTATAACATGGTACAGATGCTTTTGTGCAGCCAATGCTTCTGTGCTTAGTGTAATAGAAATAAACAACAGTAACAAGAAGTGAAATACTTTAAGTTTTTATCCTGCTGTGGTATTAATGTGTAGCAAAAGGAGTCTGAGGGGGCCATCAATGAGGATCTGAGCATCAACCTACAGACTCGTGAGTGGAGAGCTTAAATTCAAGGCATGAAGTCAAAGCAATTCAAACTGTAGTTACTGCATACAGATAAGTAATCTTTGGTTTTGTCCATAGCTTCAGTTAATAAAAACTTTGAAGCAGAAGAGGAATGGGGAAGTAATATCTGATGGCAGCAGCAGCATAGAAGAAATTAATGATTCACAATTAGGAACTTAGCTGAAGCCTGGCTTGCTTGAGCAGATAATGACATTCTGAGATCTATACTTTAAGTCCATTTTGAATAAACCTCAGTCTGCACACAATGGAAAGAGAGAACAGTGAAGATTTACACTGTGGAGTACGTTCTTACAATGCAACAGTTACAGTAAGCACAATGTTGGCTTTTTGCTTCCTTAGTGGGTATTCCATATAAGAAAGGATAACAACTTAAATTACAAACTGTTTTCTTAAATGAACTATTCAAAACTGTGCTAGAAGAGAATATTGGGCTTTAACATTTGCTTGTTCTGAGTATTGATACTAGCCCAAACCCTTCAATATTCATGAAAAGAGGACTGGATACGATCACAAATGATCAAATCAAATGCATTACTTTTTCCCCCACTACTTCTTAGTTCTAATTATGAACTTGGATGTATAATCACAGTAATACTGAGATGGTGGCTGTAACTGCTGACACTGTGTGGCCATATATGCACAATCAAACTGCTTGTGTTACAACTGCCATTTAGTGCAGCAACAATCTGCATTTACTATGTTTAAGCACTGCTTTTGCTACGATCGTTATTGACAGATAGCACAAAAGCTGTCTCTTTGTGTAAAAACCCCTTTTCTTTCCAGCAGAATTGACTATTTTCTGTGACTCCTGAGGTTAGAGAAGTCCTAATAAAGATCAATTTGATTCTGAGTTGTAATAGATTTATAATGTGTTTTTTTCAGTAACATTTTCAGTATGTCAGGAAACCAGCATGTTCTTTCTGACTTCTTCTAATTTACTTTCTTCTAGAAAGAAAACTGAATAAATTTGGGCTGCAGAGTCAAACCCAGACGCAATGTAGTCATATGCAGCAATGAATTCTATAAAACTTGCATATAAACAAGAACGGAACACCCTTATCTGTGGTAGGTGAAGTGACATAAATAGGTACCACTGCCCTGGTACAAGAGCTTCTAGAATGGGTAGACCAGGTTCACAAGAGGCACTGGGCAGGTAAACAAATGTTACGTTTGTTACTAGCTATGTTACTAGCTGAGTGTGCTGTTATTACCTCCACATCTGTCTTTTAGTAAAGAAACTTGAATAGGAAAAGGAAGGAAAAAAAATTAAGATGTCCACTTTTAATTGCACATTATTTCTAAACAGCACTTTGCAAACTGATAATGTTATTTTTGATGAGTATGTTTGTGATTTTTCTTATCAGTATGAGGAAATTCCTTTTGCACATTTTTTAATAATGTGTCTAAATGTCAGGAAAATACATTCTCTAGTGAGTTAAATCTGGATAAGAGTGACCAATTTATATTGAATTAGTCCAAAATTGTACATTGACAAATATTCCTGTTTCTTCAGGATGCTGTAATACAAACAAAACTTTCCAAGGAAGAATGTTATTTTAGTGTAAATTTTTAGGAAAATCTTCCAACCAACTGACGGTCTGAGTCTAGGCCTCAGGATTTATGCTGCCCACCACACATTTAGAAATGTCAGATCACTGATGTCTCCTGCTCTGAAATGGGATTTCACACAGTCTGTTCCTAGTCCTTCCCCACCAAAGAGCCACACCATTACTTCTCCTGCTCTGGCCCAGACAAAGCTGACTGGTCCGATCTCAGTGACAAACATTTCTTCCCTCAGGAAAGCTCTCATGCTGGGGACTGGCAGGGGACTGGCCAACATTATGCCAGAGTTTTTATCCTGCAATGAGGAAACTTCCAGCATGAAGACCTGCAGAGCATGAGGAGACCTGCAGGGTCTAAGGTCTCCCTTGCATGCTCTGCATCAGAGAAGATGCAGTGGAGTGGTTAGTGCTAGGGCATTGTGTTAACTCCAAGAAACTTGATTTTCAGTCAAAGGGTTTAAAGAAAATATTGTTTCTGGTCTGACCTCCTTGTTCTTCTCAGCTTGTGAGTCTTTAGCATGGAAATCTGGGGTGCATAATTTTTTTGTGCCCGTATTTTCTTTTTTCTGTTGTAACAGCTGAAGTTTACTAGAATGCTTTGACTTATGGTGTGAAAGAGCATAATGTTATGACTACATACTAGAAAGCTAGTTTTGATGATACCCAATACATCGGAACAGTCTGTTACTCCTTTCTCAGCCAAGCAAATCTAGTAACTTGTGCATTTTTGGCAGTAATATGTGTTTTGGAGGAAAGCTGTTATTATTTTGGTGTCTTAGAGCTTAACTCTGTTACATACAATGTGCACTGGGCAATTAGTTTCAGTGTTGCTCTACCTAAAGTTTTGCAGCAACATCTACAAAACATATTCAGACAAAACTCATATAAAAATAAAGTTCAAACAATCAAGGCTGGTGAAAAACCATTGTTTGGGAACTACATTGAAGTGAAATAATTAAAAAAAAAAAACCCAAAAAAACCCCAAAACCTCTACCAAAACAAATCAAACAAACCTCCCTACCAGTCATTCATCTCATTCTGCCAATATTAATTTTCAGTACAAGTAAGAAGTAAATTTGAGGAGAAGAACTGTCTAGGAATTAACGTGCAAATAAGAATGTGGAGATTCCTGCATTGTCTGAGTGTAACCACAGTCATTATAATGAGAAGTAACTTCCTAAATCAAGATAGCCTAGGCCAGGTGTGCAGACAGCCTCATACTTGCTTTACTCAGATAGCAACTTAAAATAATTTTTGTAAGGATGAATTCTGAGCAAGTTAGGGCTTTCCAACTTCCAGACTTATCATTGGTACTTTGCAAAGCATTAAGCACAGGCAACAGTTATAGCAAGAAACCATTATATCACCCACGAAATAAATGTTCTCTGCCCTCCTATAATAGTGTCCAGGAATTAAACCACAAACACTTACATTTGGTAGGAAATTAACCCCTCCCTTTTTAAAAAAAACTTAGCAGGGACAATTTTAAACTGCTGCTTCTGAATTGTCATGATTGTGTATTTCCGAGGGAAATAATTTTAGGATTAAAGTTGACCAAATTAGTGTAGATTTGAAAAAAAAAAAAGGAAGGGAAATGAAATGTAATAAATATGAGAAGGTTATTGTCTTTCACTGCTGCATCTCAAAGCAACTCACCAATTCCGAGACACTGTAATGTAATGACTGACAAACCGAACTCAGGGGTTCACTTGCTAAAAGGAGGGAGCAAAGGGAAGCTTGGCTCCCAGGCCAGGTGATCAGGGACTTGTCTATAATGCATGTTCCCTCTTTCTTGCTTTTTCTCCTTAGCACATTAAATATTTAATCAGGCGCTGCAGCACTAGGCAGTGTGGATTATGTTGTCCCTCACGGTCTCCTGTTCTGTAGAGGGCAGATGGTTCTGGATCACAGCAAGGGCTTACAGCAAGTCTCTACATCCTGTTAGCTACCATCCCATCCACTTAGCTCCTTTCCATTCTTTGGGTTGAAATCCCAAATTCATTTTAGGCAACACCAAAGCTTGTGTTGAATGCAGTAGGGCCAGTATCTTACCCTTTGCTTTAAAGTCCTGAAAAAAAATCGCATGAACCATTTGATTTTTCTAAGGGAAAATATATCATTAATATCATGGTGGTAGAGTACACGATAGACATATTTAGAGGTTCTCCACACATAGCAGCATTTCAGTTGCCCAATATTTCAACTCCTTTGGACAAACAAACGTGGTAAAATAGAATACTGATATAATGGAATGTCATTCCTCATTCAGTGTTACAGATGATGTTACAGAAAGCGCCAAGTATAGAAATCTGTGTACTGAAACCTACATTCATCTTCAAAAAATCAATGTGCTAAGTAATAATAACTAACCTGAAAGAAAATATATTTGCAGAAGCTCAGCTACGCATGAAGAAAATGGATGTGAGTAAAGAACAAATGCTCAACAAGAAATAATACGGCAATTTTTTATCTGCTCAAGATTTATATACAGAAAATTTTAGCTTTTTTTTTAAAATCATATATTATAAGTTATACCAAATTCACAGAAGATGTGTTTCATATCCCACAGGAATTTCATTTTGAGAGCTCAAAAGTCTGCATTTCTGTTAAAATTAGACTATAAAAATCCTGTGAAGATATAAACAAAGAGAATGCCCCAAATTATGTAGTGCACCAGAACCAAAGAGAACACTAACAGCAGTCACACAGTCCATCTGCTGGGATAGGCTAGATTAAATAAGAATTTGTCCAGCAGTATTTTATTACTCAATGTTCAGACTTAAACAAGTGGAAAAAAAAAAAGAAGAGAAAAAGCCCTTCAAACTTCTAACAACTGTAGAAAAGACTTCATTCATATTCATATCTGAAATGAAACATAAAATATGGTAGAATATTTTAATTAACATGAGTTAGGCTATTTACTTCAACTTAGAACAACTCTATCCCTCAAGGCAGGGTGATCTGAACTAAGGCCTGTGTGCAGGAGAAAACTGAACGCCTCATAGCAGTCTCACAGTTCTCAAAATCACAGAAAACTGGAAAGAAAAACAACTCTTCATACATGGAAAAGTCCAAAAGTAGATAACTCACTAAAGTGGGCAAGGATGGGATCAAGGAAGGACCCATAATTAAAATTATTTCAATGCTGAAGGGCTGAGGCAGAAAAATTGTCCAAGACATCCATATGTATTGATTTGCAATATACATCAAAAGGGACTCCTAAAGTAAAGGTCATGGAAGACTGCCCCGACACTTGGGGAAAAATGCATGGCACACTGGAAATGTCATACACAGAGAAGGCTCAGCCCACCACACGGTAACCTCTGTGAAACCCCTGAATTCATGCAGATCCATATCTACAGACCTAAACTAATATTCTTCATTATACTTCCTTCCATTATACTTCAGTGGGGAAGTAAAATACCCAGGCAGAGGGCTTCCATGATATCATCTGTATGCTTAATTTCTAGCCTCAATTCTGTAAAGACAGAACAAGTTGGCTGCTAAAATGCTGGGGAAACACAGCCATTAGCAAAACACTGACCTCTTACAGCAAACCATAAAGACTGGTGCAAACTCCTGGACACAACAGACAAAAGGATTTTGTCAGTGTCTCAGGCATTCCTAGCAATGAAGATACTGCCAGAAAGTGAAATTGTGTTTGAGCTAAAACCAGTTTGAGGAATTATACCACAGTGACATTTTGCAGAATCTGACATCCGTTTAGTGCTCAGTGCAGCATGTAGAAGTGCCTGGTGGACTATTGAGCCTGTTTGCTGTGAAATGTCTTACCTAAAAAAGCACAGAGCAGCCTCATTATAAAGGAGCATTGAGATAAATTATAGCTAAATCTCTTAAGAGATATAGACTGTTATAATAATGTCTATTAAATTTGTTTACTGAATAAGTGAATATCTTTGGTTCTGTATTAGGGATCATGAACTATAGATCTCAAGGTCTGTCACTGTTAGAATCACAGAATCACAAAATTGTT
>NW_010265329.1:0-236 GCF_000690775.1 Eurypyga helias
CCCGCCCCCCCCCCCCCCCCCCCCCCCCCCCAGCCACTCCAGCCCCGGGCTCAGCTCTCCCTGTCCCGGCAGCTCTCCCGGCACAGACAGGGCCCTGGTAACACGCTAATCCCGGGTCCATGGGCAGCTTCCAGGAAAGCAATTTCACACCCCAGAGCACGAGCTCTGCTCACCCACACGCATCCAGGCGGCAAGAAACCATCCGCTGCCATTTAACGTGCAAACGCCAGGCTGCT
>NW_010265330.1:0-6843 GCF_000690775.1 Eurypyga helias
CTTTCCTGCCAGTGCAGGGACAGGATCTGCGGGAGGGGGGGCGGAAGGTGGTGCCCCCGTGGTTTGCAGAGCCAGACCTATAGGGAAAATCCCCAATAGGTGTTTTTTGGGACCAAGCAGAAATGGTACCGCCGGGAGCTGGGAAACAGTGCCTGGTGCAGGAAGAAGGAATCCGTTCCTGTGCTGTTGCGCAACACCTCACCCAGCTGTACCCGGGCTCCCCAACCCTCCACCTCCCGCTAAAAGGGGGAGCTCTCCCCTCCGCCCCCGGGCAGGGAATAAAAAGCGGTGACCCAGGGAGGGTAATGGGGGCGAGCGGCTCCGCTCTGCGTCCAGGCAGAGCCTGCCAAGGGTCAGACACATCCCTGCCAGCTAGCGACAGCCCTACCTATGCAAATTTTTAAAACTTCCGTCAGTAATTCCCTGTCCATGGATTCTGGGGAACCTCCAGCCATCCCTCCATTCGGGCGTTTTATAGCGCGTCGCCCCCGGTTACTCTGCGGGGTGACCCTGGTCCTGCTGCAGTGCCGGGTAGGGGTGGGGGGTTTGAGGCGTTGCCTGGCTGTGCAGGGGTTAAAGCTGCCTGGGGACAGGGGGGTGTCTAGGAATAAGCTCCCTAGCACAGGGCCGGGGCTGGAGAGGGTTAAGGGAATTGTGAGATCTAATCAGGACTGCTCCCTCATCAGTCTCAGATGAGTGGCCACACATAAAACAAGAGGGAGAATATCTATCCATTTACCTGCAATTACTTATTTCCACGCTGGCTCTCCCCAGTCACAGTTTTCCCACGTCAACGCGGGGCTGAACAGTTCTTTGTGCTTGAGGGCAAAACCGGAGACTGGAGCTCCTGAAAGCTCCTGGTTCCCATCTGGGGCTCCTGCGTTCCAGGGTGCTCGGAGTCTCCAACAGCAATGCTGTCCCCTGCCCTGGGAAGCCCGAGGGGGTGTCCTACCAAGCAGGTGCTTTGGCGCAGCCTGTGCCCCAAAACCCCAGCAACTTCCCGGCAGTTCTGCTTGCCATCCGGCACCCAGGGCCAGGAGAGTTTCAAGGCTGTTTTTTTAAATTTGGCTCCCTGGAAATTACTTGGGTTAAATGTTTCACATTTTAGCCCCAAGCACCTTCTCTGGACTGTCCCAAAGTGGACGTGACACCTGCCTGGTAGAGATGATCTTGGATCTTTCTGGCCCTAACAGGGAGCAGGAGCCTGAGGACAGTCCCTGCCTGGTGACACCCGTGCTGGGGTGTGTGTCTGTCACCAAGAGACAGGCACAGGGGACCCATGAGACCGGTGCCACATCCATCCCCTTCAGCTACCCAGCCAGGGCCACTTCCACCCGCCGGCATGGAAGGGGACTCCAGGGGCCACCTCGCATGTCACCTTGTGTGGGAGCGGCCAGAGACGGGGCTGCCCTCGGGACACCAGTGGGCACGTGGAGCCCAGCTGCTCCCTTCCCTGTGCTCATTTGCAGGGGAGATGGCCCCAGGCAGCTAGAGCCAGCAGGACCGGGCGGGAGGAAATGGGTGCAGATGTGCCAGCTGTGGAGGGGAGCTGGCGCTGGGGGCAACACCATGCAGATGGGCAGAGCGGGCAGCTCCTCTCCTCCACAGCAGCAGGGCGAGAAACCCACCTTTAGCTGTGCGGAAAAGCCGGTTGGGGGGTATCTGGTGTGTCAGCATCCTCTGGGTGCAGCCTCCCGGCTCTTCCAGTGGCTGCAGGAGGATCCCTCTCAAGCCTCCAGCAAGCTCTGGGGATTTGTCCCATGAGCTTCCCCGGGCGATGGGTCTGCAGTGGCGGAGAGCAGCGGGGTTGCCCCGCAAGGGGCTGGGTTTGATCTACCACCCCCAGCCCCCCCACCTTCCCTGGATATGCCGATAGCTGGTTTGCTGCAGGCTGGGAAAAGCTGCTCCCACACCTGAGATTCGCAGCACTGCAGATCCCCAGCGGCGCGTCCGCCCTCCTCGCCACCGCAAAGCGAAGGGATGCGGCCCGAGAGCTGGCCAAACTGCCCAGCACTGCCCCCAGAAATGCTAGTTCCCGAGGGGGGTGCAGGGGTTGGGACATCCTTTCCCCACCGAACCTTGAAGTTTGTCTCAAATGGCAGTTTTTTGTCCTGATCTGCCATTTATAAACGAAATAGCGACACCTGTTTTGTGTCGACTCCTGTCATCTTCCCGGCTCCTGTCCACCAGCGTTGTGTACCCTGTGATGCCAGTCGAGTCTGTGTTGTGGACCTAACGCTTCCATGGAAAAGAGAATTCCCCCCTGCTCTTGTCCTAAACTGCAATTTTCAGATGGCTGAAACAAGGTTTTCCCTTGGGACTTGCCTCTGGAACAGTCGCTTTGCTGAAGCTCTCATCCTGACCATCCTCTCTCGACCCATTTTCTTCTGTCCTGTGAACCCTTCCCAGCTCTTTCTGCAGATTCGGGGTTACAAGGTGACACCGCAGCCACCTGCCTTGTGCGCGTGGTTAAGCGTGGCCCCACAGCCACCCCACAGGCGGGATGCAGGTGGGAAAAGCGTGCGTGGATGTGTCCCGCAGCTCTTCCCGCAAGGCTGCTGCCCATCGGGAGGCGATGGGATGCAGCTTATGAGCCTCCCAGGACCTCTACAGGAGGTGCTTTTGCAGCCAAGCCTCTCGCAGCCTGCGCTTTCCTCTCCTTAACCCGCCTCTGTTGTCCCTCTAGGAAGAAGACCATCTACAAAACGGTTTGCCTCTCCTTCTTGCTGGTGATCACAGTGACGGTGCTGCAGCGGGGAATGGCCCCCAGCCAGTTCATGCAGGGCCAGCAGCAGCAGAAAGAGCCGCCCCCTCCGGAGCCCCTGAAAACGCAGAAGAGAGACAACGCCTTCTCCATCACCAGCACCTTCTGGAAGAGCAAGAAGGAGAAAGCTCCTGAGAAGGAGGAGGAGGAGAGCGTGACGGAAAAGCAAGCAAAATCCTGGGATGTCACCACTACCAACTGCTCAGCCAACCAGAACCTGAGCAAGATGGAATGGTTCAAAGGGCTGGAGCCCAATTTCCAGCAGTTCCTGCTCTACCGGCACTGCCGCTACTTCCCCATGCTGATCAACCACCCCGAGAAGTGCAGCGGGGACGTCTACCTGCTCATCGTGGTCAAGTCCATCATCACGCAGCATGACCGTCGCGAGGCCATCCGGAGGACCTGGGGCCAGGAGAAGGAGGTGGAGGGCAAGAGGATCAGGACGCTGTTCTTGCTGGGCACAGCCTCCAAGGAGGAGGAGAGAGCCAACTACCAGAAACTGCTGGATTACGAGAACCACATCTATGGGGACATCTTGCAGTGGGATTTCCTGGACAGCTTCTTCAACCTCACCCTCAAAGAGGTCCATTTCTTGAAGTGGCTGAACATCTACTGTGACAACGTCCGCTTCATCTTCAAAGGTGACGACGACGTGTTTGTGAGTCCCAGCAACATCCTGGAGTTCCTGGAGGACAAGAAGGAGGGAGAGGACCTCTTCGTGGGGGATGTCCTCTACAAGGCCAGGCCGATCCGTAAGAAGGAGAACAAGTACTACATCCCCAGTGCCCTCTACAACAAAGGCAGCTACCCACCCTATGCAGGGGGTGGGGGCTTCATTATGGATGGACCCCTGGCCAAGAGGCTGCACAAGACTTCGGAGACGCTGGAGCTGTACCCCATTGACGACGTCTTCCTAGGGATGTGCTTGGAGGTCCTTAAAGTGTCACCTGTTGGGCATGAAGGCTTCAAAACTTTTGGCATTGTGAAGAATAAGAACAGCAAGATGAACAAGGAGCCATGTTTTTTCCGGAGTATGTTGGTGGTTCATAAACTGCTGCCTCCGGATTTGCTCCAAATGTGGGAGTTGGTCCATAGTAACTTGACATGCTCGAGAAAACTCAACGTCCTTTAGCTCAGTCTCGCTGGAGAGTTGGGACTGGAGGGGCTGGGACAGCCAATCCCTGCTCCGGGATGGGGTGACCCTCTGCTGCTGGCACACAAGTCCTGCAGGGGCATCTCCCTGGGGGGCTAGAGGGGCAGAGACGCTGCACTCGCGGGCAGGGTTTGCGATAGTGTTTGTTCCTGTACTGTAATGTGGGTCACTTATCTCCAGCTGGGTTGGGGGTTGCTGAAAAAGAGGAGGGGAAAAAAACCTACAACAAATCTAGCACAAATGAAGAGAGAGAGAGCGAGCAGAGGGGTTGGTGCTCTGCTTTAGGGACCCCCGCCCCTGGAGCGTGAGGGGCGGCGGGGTGGGGGGAGGCCGGGAGCGATGCGGCACAGGCAGTTTTTGATGTTCAGGGTCTGGCTATCCAGGGAAGCTGCTCCGAGGGAGTTGAGCCCCCATGACGCAAAAGTCAAGGGGATTTTATTTGTTATCTCAAATGTCACCCCCAATGCTGGGTTTTAATGACACAGAACCTGTGTGCATCGGGTTCATCTCCCACCAAAGGCCTCTCTGTGTCCCCACTACACAGCTGGGGTCTTCTCTGGGACCAGCCCTGAGCCCCTACTGGGGCTGCAGGGTTTCAGCCAGATGGCTGGGGGCTTGGGGGGCTTTGTCCCCAATGACGGTGGCCCCCAGTGCCAGCCCGGGCTGTGCTCGGCTCCCCGTCTTGCCATGCGTGCACTCAGAGGAACGCCCCCAGCTGAAATGCCTCAGGGATTTGTTGCTCCTGGCAGGAAGGGGAAGGCCGGAGGCGAGCTGCCCTTTCCCACGGCCAAGGAAGCAGCAGAGAAACGTGGCCTCAGCTGGAGGAGCCCAGGGGCTTATCTGAGACCCCCCCGGCTTGGGCAGGCGTCCTGGGGGCTTGCTGCAGGGAGACCCTCTTCTCCAGGGCTGCCCTGGTGGGGTTGCCCTCAAGGTGGACAACGGCCCCCCCCAAGGACCCCTTGCATGGCCACTTTGGGCTCAGCCCTGGTTTTTCAGCGAGCACGATGCTCCGGGGCAGGTTGGATGCATAGCAGGGTCCAAGGGGAAGGAGGGCCGATGTCACACCACGTCTGCTCCTCTCAGGGTCGTTGCAGCATTTGTTCTACAGGATGAGGCCAAGGAGCATGACAGGGAGCGGTAGCGTGAGACATGGCCCTTGTTCTTTGGGCTGAAAGGGCCACAGGCACCAGCTGCCATGATGGAAACCCCCCGGGACAGAGAAAAAAAAAAACAGCCGCTCCCCAGCCACCCACCGGGCACGAGCAGAGCCACAGACGTGTGCAGAGCCACACACGTGCACGGGCACCAGCGTGCCAGCTCCAGGGCACGGGCTCCGCGTGCACACACGGCCCCATGCACGGGGCTCGCATGCCCAGGTGTCCCTGCGCGCGGGTGGACGCGCACAGCCGCATCCCTGGCCCTGACCACGCGCTCGCTCTCTCTCCCTCTCTGGTGCCAGACATTGAAAGGAAAAAATTTCGACTACCTCAAAGGTCCCCCTGTGCAGTGCCTTTTTTTTCCCCCCCCTTTCCTTTTCTTAATGTGTTTTGGAAACGGGCCCCCTTTCATTTACTCCAAGTCTTTATGTTCCCCAGGTTAGAAAACAAACAAAAAAAGGGCATAAACCAGCCAAAAAAAAGGCACTCTCACGCCAAGCCACACCACTTCTTGTCAGATGTCCCTCGTCTGCTCAGACGAGATGCAGATTTGAAGAGGAGGAGCAGAAAGAGCCCATTGCTGCCCAGGGCTCAGCCCTTGGTACCGGGGCTGGCAGCAATACTGTGAAATTTCCCTGACGATGCTCCCAGTGGCACAGAGTCCCTGCAGGGCAGAGTTCCGAGGGCATTTTTGGTGCCCACTGGACTAAACTCCGTTTCCCTTTCCTGTCCCCTCCCTCCTTCCAATGGGAGCAAGTTCAGAAAGTTTCCAAGTTGACGTCTCCATAATTTATGTCAGGCACAGTACGTTAGGCCGTATGTCCACCCTACATGCAGGGACGGCTCTCGCTCACCGTAGTGACGTGTACGGCGAGCTAGGGCTGCGCAGGAATCTGTGTTGCTCTTCATCTGGTGGGACCTGTACAGAGAAACCTTGTAGATTTGGTGAATATTCTAGTTTCTAAATAAAGGTTAAAAGAAGAAGGAGAAGAAAAACACCTCCAAGCCCTCACCTTGTGTCATTGCTAGTGGGTTTCTGCTGCCCAAGCCAGCTTGGCTGGTTGGGAATGAAACATGGTTAACGGGATACAGTGGCAAAACTGCTGCTTGGAGTGGGCAGTTGTGGGCTGTGGCTGCCCTGCTCCCGCTGGAGATTGTCCTGGTGCCCTGTAGTGAGGGCTCCTCCCCTCACCAGCTGTGGGAAGAGCTGCTTCAGCAGGTTCAGCAATTCACCTGTTCCCTTCTCCTTGTGCTGAAGGAGACAGCCATCTTGCTGACCCCCTCACCCTCCCCATGGCAGGACCTTGCTCACTGCTTTTTCCCCCCCAACCCAAGCACGGAGTGACACAGCCCCTGGCCATAGTGCAGTGGGACACAGTCTGGCAGTGACCCCGGAGCAGAGTAAGCCACGTCCACAGGGACAAGCCTGCATTGGGTTTGCAGCTGGCGGGGGTGAAGAGGAATCACCTCACCCTTTGGGCACTGGGCATTCAGTTTCTGGAGCTGGCACACAGCTTGGCTGCTCAACATGGTGATGGGGACATGCTGGACCACCTGGTCCCAAGATTTCACAGGCAGGGACAAAAGGCAAGTGCTGAGTGTATGCTCCTGCCCTTTCCCTCTCCAGTGTCAACCCAGGGCTGCCTCCCCCGGCTGCGGTCCCAGGGTGGGAACAACTGGAGCAGGGCCCGCGCCTTGCTGTCAGCAGTGGGGCAGAGCTGATCTTGACTACAGGAGTCACAGCAGATTCTGCTGCCCCCCAAGCCCTC
>NW_010265331.1:0-651 GCF_000690775.1 Eurypyga helias
TCGGGGAGCCCACAGGCAGCGACGGAACACCGACAAGCTATTCCCCTGCTTCTTCCTTGGTACCTCCTGAACTTCCTTACCCACAACACAGACGGGAAAAGCACCACGGAAAAGCCACGGTTGGCAAGCGCTCGCACAGCCATCACGCCCTGAGGCACCAAGATGGATGGGATATGAACAAAGTTATTTTTATGAAAAGCACTTCTGCACGTTTTATTTTGTTCCAGTATCTTAATAGCTTCTTTTTTTTTTAAAAAAAAAATAAAAAAAAAAAAACAAACACCCACCCCCGTGTCACGCAGTCCTGTACCTCGCTGCCTCTTCTGTCAAACGGACAAGACACAGTCCCTAACCCTTACTCCGCTTCAGAAGATTAAAAAAATTGCCACCAAAATGATACACTATGTACAGATTTTACTAAATATTAACTTCTAGGCAATTATTTTCACCCCACGGATAATATAACTTAGGTATCGTTACCTACTATATGCATATATATTTCTGTAATATCCAAGAAATGGCACCACATCACCATGTCACCAACATGACACATCGTTATGTACAGTAGATAAGAAGTTTGATATGGAAGCTGGATCTTCTCCGCCTCGTTCTTCCCCGGGAACGCTCCTCCCCCGGGCAGCAGCTCGGCCG
>NW_010265331.1:667-15217 GCF_000690775.1 Eurypyga helias
CCCCCCCCCGGGCACCAGCTCGGCCGGTCCCCCCCGCTTTCCCCCGCGGCGGCGGCTCCTCAGACGTACGGCAGGACCCCGTAGGTCAGCAGCGCCATCACGCCGGCGCTGAACAAGCCGGCCACCGGCACAGTCACGAACCACGCCAGGAAGATGTTGCGGAAAAGGCGCCAGTCGACGGCTTTCTTGGAGCGGATCCAGCCGACGGCCACCACGGAGCCCACCTTGGGAGCGCGGGGAAGAGAGAGGGAGACAAGACGTGAGGGGTAGGGCCGAGTGCCCGTAACGTGCCCAGGGGCACACCAATGCCAGTCAGCTGATACCAAGCCACGCTCCGCGACAAAGGAGCCCCTGGCAACGGTGACGGCTCTGTTCTGGTGGGGTGGCAGGAGGGTGACACTTCCAGGGTGCTTTAAGCTTTATGATCTCCTGGTTTTTTCATGGATTTTGGGGTCAGCCAAAGGAGAATAAATAGGCTTGTGGGTTTTTCTCAAGCCCCGGGACCACCCCCGAGCCCCACCGAGGCAGCCCGCCCCCTGCCCAGCGCCTGGCTCTGTCTGGAGGGGAGGGGGCAGGAATCCACTGAGTCGGGCCAGACTAAACCATGAAAACACCGGGAAAGCTGTTTTTAAGGCTCTGCTGGAGAGTGTGGCATGGGGCAGGTTGGGATAGCTAGTGTGGTTCCCATCCCACCTGCCTGTTCTCCTGCTGCTTTGGGATGTCATAGGATGCCAGAGCGGTACTGGAGTTTTATTTCTTTTTAATGGGGATTTAATAATTGTTAGAGAGGAGAACTGACACTGGGGTCATGGAATCAGAGTGGTTTGGGTTGGAAGGGACCTTAAAGCCCACCCAGTCCCACCCCCTGCCATGGGCAGGGACACCTTCCACTAGACCAGGTTGCTCCAAGCCTCATCCAGCCTGGCCTTGGACACTCCCAGGGATGGGGCATCCACAGCTTCTCTGGGCAACCTGTCCCAGTGCCTCCCCCCCCTCTCCGGGAAGAATTCCTTCCTCTGACCGACCCAGCAGCTGCTGATCCTCTGCCGCTTACAGCCTGGCATACGGCGCTGACTCCAAACAGCACCAGAGTGTGCCAACACCGCGGGCTGTAACCAGGAGAGCAGGGGCAAAGCAAGCAGCTGAGCCCACCCCGGCACAGCGATGCTCACTTAGCGGGGGACAGCGCAAGGTCAGACCCCGCACAGCTCCCTCCACCAAACTCCTCGGACCGAGCCCTCCGAGGAAAACCAACCCTTCTGGACCAGCCAGCCAAGCAGAGCACCCAGGGAGGGAATCGGAGACGTCAGCCGGATGCTGCGGGGCATGCAAACTGCACGGACATCAGGAGCGACCCCAGGCCTCCGGGGGGAACGGGCAGACCCCCAGAATATCCTTCAAAGGCACCACTACCAGGGCAGCTGGGGTTGCTGGGTTTGAAGAGAAGACACTGCGGCACGGGCAAAGCTACAATCTTTTCTTCCCTCAAGTGTCTTTTCAGGTCATAAGCTCAGGTAGAAGCCCAGTAGGTTATTTTTTTAGGAAAGAACTGGACCGAGAGAAACATTCCCAGTGAAAAATGATGCCAAATCTCCAGGAAAGTTGAACTTCCTTCTGCCCTGGCAGTGGCCCTACGTGCCGTTAACAGACACGTGTCAATCAGTGCCAAGCACATGGTAAAGCAGCAAGAAACGTGGAAGGAATATCCTGTTTTCAAGGAAAGGAAACGCCGAGACGCAGCTGGGCTCGTGCTTCCCTGAAATGCCATCCCTGCCTCCTCTTCCCGGCGTGTTTTCTTAATGGGAGTATCAGTCTCTGCCTATGGATCAGAAGACGGGCTGTTCCCTGTGTGTGGAGCCAGGGAAATGATAAATGCTGGGAGGAGGGGGAAGCAGGGAGAGATAGGCTGGGGATATGGAATCCGCATCTCTTGTTAGCACCTATTTAACGGCCAACTACTGCTTAAGGTGTCTTTTTGGGGAGTTATTTGTGGAAGACCCTGTAACTGGAGGGAATTAAGCCTCTCAAAAAGCGCCTGTAAGGAACAAGGGAAAACTAAATTTGATGTTCCAGGACTGGAAAGGCCTCGGTGTGAAGCTTGGTCCCCTAAGGAAGTCTGTTAGATAGTAACAGGAGCACCCCTGGGGGGGTCACTGTGCTATTCCCTGTTAGGGAGGTGTAAGGGTATGAATTTAGGAGGTGCCCAGCGCGGAGGAACCCCAGGCTCCTGCCTACACCAAGGTGTTAACCCGAGGAAACGGTGCCTGGGGTCTCAGCAGCTCAGCACGTCCTTGGCATCCGTCTGCCTCGCCTGCGAGGAGAAGCGTTGCTCACGGAGCCAGCCCGCGGGCTGCGCACGACGACCTGAGCGAGGCCTTCCTGACATCTCGGGGAACCACAGCGTGGTTTGGCTTGGAAGCGACCTTCAAGATCATCTCGTTCCAACCCAAAAGGTATCAGCGATGATGGCATTGGTAATCTCGTTTAAACGTTATTAAGGTTTAGTTTATTAATAGTGATTTTGATGGACTAGAGGTTAGGAGAGTGGCTAAAACTTGGGTGTAGGGACACTACACCGCCTGCGGAATTCCGGATGAGATCTACTTTGCGATTGGTTGGACACCAGTGCAGTTTGCCTTCAGTATGCTCTGCTTAAAGCAGAAATGCTTTTGGCTCTCTTGCTCCTGTGCAACGGGGCACCGCTGTAACACGCAGAACACGACAATTCCATCGTGGCAACACGCAGAGGATTTTTCAAAACCCCAAAATCGTAATAGCGAACCCGTCGCTGACAGCATGACCGCAGCAAAGTCGCTTTTCCACAGAGAAAGCATTTACCTCCTGCACTCTGATTTTCATAGGATCCCAGAGCGGTTTGGGTTGGAAGGGTCCTAAAAGCCCACCCAGTCCCACCTCCTGCCATGGGCAGGGACACCTTCCACTAGACCAGGTTGCTCCAAGCCTCATCCAGCCTGGCCTTGGACACTTCCAGGGATAGGGCATCCACAGCTTCTCTGGGCAACCTGTCCCAGTGCCTCCCCACCCCCTGCGGGAAGAACTTCTTCCTGATGTCCAATCTAAACCTCCCCACTTTCAATTTAAACCCGTTACCCCTTGTCCTGTCACTACAGGCCCTTGTAAAAAGTCCCCCCCAGCTTCCTTGTAGCCCCTTCAGGCACTGGAAGGTGCCATAAGGTCTTGTTACAGCTGAGAAATGGCTGTTTATTTCCACATCTCAGATCTTAGAATAAACAACGGGCACCGTGTGTAGGACCCAGTATGCTCATTTGCCCACCTGGGCAGCAGGAAGGCCAGGTATGTGCTCACACCAGCTTTTCAGTGCTACATCCCGCGGGAGGCTGAGCGGCTGCAGGCAGAGCAAGGCAGCTCCCGGTTCAGACTCACAAATCCCTTTGGAGGCTCAAAGTTGAGGTCTTTCCCTCTGGCCCTCTTGACTTGGAGGCTTTCAGAGGGAATTTCCTCTCCCCCCTGACTCGTGGCAAGGACAAAGGTGCAGTTCAGCCTCCCGGCACGCACCGAGCGTGGGCTGCAGGTTTAGGACAGGTCTTTCGGGCAGTGGCTGGTTCACGCAGACCGAAGCCTCTGATTTAGGACTGAATGCAACTCCTGATCAGAGAGGGCTTGACGAATTTTCCCCAGAAGCTAATGCTTTTCTTCCTTTTACCGACCTCCAGTTTGCCACCACATCTGCTCCAAGACCCGAAAACTGCTCCCCAGAGCTTCCCTGCAACCCTGCTCTCCACTGTTCAATAGCCTGCTGTCTCCCCTCGGAAAGGTCTCCTCCAGCCAACGCGTTTTCGGAACGCTGCTCCCCCCTCGCCGTCGGTTTAGCCAGCCGCTGCACCTTCAGGCAGCCGACACCCCCTCAGCAAGGCTCCCTCTTCAGCAAATGCTGATTTGCTGCGGAGCAAATGCCGGGGAACAGAACAATTCCCGCTCCCTGATGCTGGAGGCTCAGGACGAGGCTCACCCTGAACTCCTTTTCTTTTGGGTTTCTAGGGTGGAATAATTTTTCTGCTGATTTTTAGGAAGGTATTTTTGCCTCGGTGGCTGGCACCACCTTCAGAGAGGCCTTTTCCCATGGAGTATTTTATTCCTTATTCTTTATTCCCAAGGATATTTTATTCCTTCACTGGGCCCTCGAGGAAAACAAGGAATACATCTGTTCCAAGAGCTTGCGTTCTGTCCTGTTGATCCCTTAGGATCTCTCAGCTCAGGATCCCATTTTGCTGAAACACAGGGTCATTGGTAATAACCTGACATCCTGGAACAGCCTAATCCTATTGCGAAGTGGATCTTCCCATTAGGAATGACCCATCTAACAAGACACGGCAAACGACGGGGAGACTGACCACGCTGACTGCCTTTATGGAAGTTATTTTATAAGAACTGTTTTGCTCTGCCCTTAGAAAAGAGCAAGCCTTTAACGGCCTCGAGTCAACCAACACCTCCTAACACCGCCCTCTTATTAGCTTATGGTTTCCAAGCCATTTTCTTTTTAAATTCAGTCTATTTATCTGCCCCAAAGCAGTATTTTCTCTTGCACGACGGTTGGCTCATGCGCTTCGGGCACGCAACTGGGATAATCAAAGCTGTATTATTCCCCCTGGCAAATTCTTCATCACGCATTTGACACACCACCAGTGTTAAAGTTTCAGGCTAGCATTTTTAGGAGTGGATCACGTTGTTATTGTTTTTCCCCTCCCTGCTTGACTCAGAGGAACCAGAGTTCAGCCAACGCCAGGAAATCCAAACAGCCTTTCAGAGCAGCTCAGTCTTGGCTGCTTCTCAAAGAGCTCCACAGCAGAAGAAAGAAATGATTTTGCAATAGAGGAAGGCTTCCTGAAGAAATGGTTTTCGCTAGAAAAAGGCTGATTGAACCAACTCGGGGCGTTTTTGCAGGATGTGTGGATTTCATTGACTCTTTCACTGGAAACCAGGTCAATGTCACAGGCAAGGATGGCCAGCTTCTCGCCAGCCCGCCTGCCGTGCTGTGGAGCAGTGAGCCCTGAAAACCTGCCTGCCCCAGCCCCAGCTGGAAAGGCTCCAGGGTCCCCGGGGGGCAGCAGTGAATCCTACAGGATCCCGCTCTCGTAGAGCTTGGTGGTATGTCCCAGAGCAGAGGGGCTTTGCCGCTCTGGGGTCTCTGATTTCAGAGGGGCTTCCCCACACCCTGCCAGAGGGTGAGGGATACAGGCAGCTCTGCGTGTCCAAGAACTTGGGAGGCAAGGGGGAAGAAAGATGGGATATCTGACTCAAGGATTTCCTGGGGAATAAAATTCCGAATTCCCCGTACGTAAATGTCCGCACGCTCCCTGTTGCCCACAAGCAATGTAAGTTCTTCTCACACAGCTCATTATACCATACAATTAAACTCTGCTCATTACCCAGCTTGTAGCTATGCTCCAAACCGGTCTGTTTTTTTAAACAAAAGGCAACAACCTTGTTCAAAGAACTAATTCCAAGGGCCGGATTCCATATCGTAATGCACAAAAGTGAGGACACGTTGGTTTAAAAGGAGAGAGACATTAAAATATTAGCTTGATGACGTAGGAGTGTTTTCCATACAGGGGGCTCTAAGACACACGAACTACGGGTCTACGTTGGTTTAGGTCTATATTAGTTCAGTACGATCACATCAGGGCGAAAGACGTTCCAGACTTTTGTGCAGCGACTCACAAGGCCGGCTTTGCTCAGCCCTACCGGCTTCCAAAGCGGCCGTCGTCGTCACGCGGCCATCGCTCGGCCGCCGCGGCGCATCGCATAGTGAAGGCAAACTGCAACAATGGCTCTCTCTCGTGTTTTGTTACGGTTGGTCCTAGCGATGTGATTTTACTGATGGGATCACTGCAAACTCCAATACCTTGCAATGGGTGGAGCTTATGGGAATACCCACATTTGAGGCTACAAGTACCGTTAGCGCACACATTACTTCAATGCAAAATCCACTGTGAAGAAATAAAAAACAACAACAACAAAAAGACAGATGGAAAACCTGTAGTAAAAGAGTTATATGCAGGAAACCCCATGCCATGCACTTATCAAGACAGTGAAGTAGGAGTGACGAATGGTACCGCAGCCTCTGAACAAGGGAGAAACCCTGCCCGACCAGGTTCAAATGGCACCGTCGGAGGAAACCAGGTGCTTCCTTCCAATCGTCTGCTCTCCAATCGAGCTGACGTTTTCGTACGCGCCGGTTCTCTTTACCCACGGCTACGGAGTTCGCACCGTGCCCGACTTCACTGGGACAACTCCAACGCTATTTTGGTTTGGGTTTGTGGGTTTGTTTTTGGTTTTTTTTTTTGAAAGCCTGATTGTTTTCCAATGTCGCCGGCACGACTTGCGCGCCGCCGCCTAATCGTCCTCCGGGATCGGCTGCTTTCCCCTCGCCGTGCCATTATCCGCTGGCTTGAGCGGCACAGTTTTAAGACGAATAGTCCAGGCTGCCTTGACTGCAGTCGCTGGGCAAAGGCATACCTTGCAGTGTGTAGTACTGACAGGAAGTCCAACATTGGAAGCTACCACAACTGTGAACGCCGAAGCCAACTCAATAGTGAATCCACTGCGGGAAGCATAAGAAAACACTTCACAATCACTCTTTGCATCAGCTCGGACTGATACCATGCAGCGTGCCCAAGTCTTACCCGTTTCTTCTTTCGACTGTTTTATCTCCGACTGATTTTTGACATAGGAATAAGTTAAGAGAACAAGGAAGGGCTGAATAAATGGGAACGGCACAGGCTAGTCGTCTGCAGTAACCCGGCTGCACGGCTCGTCGCGTCAGGGGTTTGCACTACTCTACGTCGCGGCGAGTCACGCCTAATTAGTCATTCGGTTATCAGCATCAGCAGAGGTCGAATATGCATTAAGGATGAAAATTACTGTAATAAATACGTATGGGTTGAATAGTCTGAAGCGCACTGGGAAAGCCACTTGCCATCTCTAGTGCGCCTTCTGCCACGTTAATTAGGTCATCAGCAGAAGACACCGTTCACGTAGACCTCTACGCCTCAAACGCCTTCCGTACTGGTTTTCAGGGTTATCTTTTTTTCCTTTCTCTCCTTTTCCTCTTTTTTTTTTTTCCCCCTTTCATTTTTCAGAAGGACGGAAAAGTCGAAGCCAGGTATCATTAGAAGCAGAGCACATCCAGCAAACCGCATTACAAACAAAATACCAGGGTCACGCGCAAAGGTCACGCAGCCCTAGTGACAACTGAGCACCTACCTTGACGGTGTGATTGGCGTGAGGTCTTTACCCATGGTCTGGATAACTCTCCTACCCCAGACCCAGAGGCCCACACAGATCCCAACACCTCCGTAAAACAGCAGCCAGACGGGAGTCGACGCTTCTTGCATGACACCGCCTTGCTCGTAGATAAGCCAGAGCGCGACGAGGGGACCGATTGCGTTGCTGGAGAAAGAGAAAAACAACACCCAAGTTATAAAAACGCGGATAGTCGCCTCATTTTCTGCGTGACTTTTTCTTCACTGTGCGTGCAGCGCTGCTCTGGCGTGACCCTACAGGCCCTTTCCTCGCCTGGAAAGGCTGCAGCAGGGAACGCTCATCGCATTGTTTTGCCAGTTGTCACTTCACCACCGATAACTACAACGAAATGCTGAAAGGAATTTCACTTTTACACATTGTTTCCTGAAATGTCAGAGCCAATAACGCCTCTTTATGCCTGTTCTGGGACAAAGCCAGTATTTTCAGCACTGCATTGAAATTATCTCAAGATTTACCAATTCAGGAGTTCTGCATCTTTAAAATTCAAATATTAAATTAGCTCCTTTTTTGTAACTCATGCACAGAATTACCATCCCAGACGAGAAGACAACACTACAGTCCAGTCTGACCACCTGTTTGGAGACAGGATCAGAATGCAGCGATTCAGTCCTCTTCAAACCCTGCAGAGCTGGTTGGACTGGGTCAGAGAGGACTCCCTGGTGCTGCAGAGCTGGCGTAAGACCTTTTTGCTACCTTGCTGCTGCTCTCTAGAAAAACACTGAAAGTCGGCAGCACTAAGTCCTCACTCCTGCTGCAGGTCACCACCCAGTACTGGTGGCTGGAGCCTCCAGGGCCTGAGATGAGACTTCTGACTCTGTTTATTCTAAAAAAGCATCCAGTTTCTAGATGTGAGAGTTAGAAGAAAATATTGAAAGACGGTATCCATTTAATTTAGAGGCTCAATTTTCTTTTTTTGGCAGGTCTTTTGCTAAACTGGGTAGCTGCTTGCCCTGCTAAGCAGCATTTATCCACAACCAAAAACCCGTAGGAAGCGAGGCAGTGCTGCACTTACATCTAAATAATCATGAGAAGAGCCGAGCAAACCTGCCCAATGTCATTCAGAAAGTCTGGAAATCGAGAGGAAGCTCCCCTCTTTGTAAACCGATAAGGAGAGCGGGTCGCAGCAGGCGCCGCAGGCAGGGCTGACAGCTATGCTCGCTCTGCGGCCAGGACCGGCTAAATTTAGTTCCTGGTCTCACTCCAAAGCACACAGATGGAGTAAGGGGCAGTTTGAACGTCAAATGTTGTGCAAACCGTAACCAACGGTTAATAATTTACTTAGATCCCATCTTTACCAGATACGAGGTGCTAGGGGTTGAGCGCTAATTGCCAAGACACGAGGGTCCGCGGCGCTGCAAAGCATCTGAGCAGCACAAGACCCTCCTTCTTTCTTCTGGTCCTTGAGAAATCGAGCTCTGAACCCGGAGAAGTAGTCCTGGGGCCCAGCAACTAGGAAGGAGTTTTCCCTTGTAAACACACACAACAACGTTCAAGCCACGAGGCCAAGGAAAATACTTAAAAATACTATTTGATATAAAAAGGAGTGAATAATTCTTATGGATTTTGAGAATGATGCACAAAATAAATTAGTGAGCCAACATGGATAATAAAACCCAATGGGTTTGAAGACACTGGGTAGTACAACGAAGAATCGAACACACTTCAAATAAAGAGTGATTTCCAGCAGTAAAAATACTTTCAGATTATGGTGCGATACTGTGCCTGGGTACGCGTTCGATTTGTTGAGCTCTTGCACGAGCAAAAGGGCGGTATGTGAAAAGTCCTTGGTGCCTAAATGCAAGAATTATTTTACCTTCGAAGAACGGATTCTTGATCAAAGCATTTCTGATATTTTAAAAGTTGACCTGCAACCTCTTGGCTGGTGTTTTCAGGTGTGGATTAAATTACTTGCACATTTAAATGCCTTACTGTGCATAGAAAAAGAAAGGTAATTCACTGTACCTTCAACTGATGGGTGCAGAAGGATGGATAAAGGCAACTAAAACACTGATCAGGTGAATAAAGGGAAAACTGACCATCCCTCCTGTATGACATGGCACAACCTCCCTGTTGAAACTAACAGGTTTATCTGGAGCAAGCCCAGTCACTGATTCCCGACTGTTCGAAGAGCTAATGGATGGGTATTTGTCAGTCCTAATGTAAATGGGAAGATAGAAAAGGCTTCAAAAACTACAGCAGCAAACTATGCTCTTTTGTGACAAAATCCAGTTTTAATTATTTGCAAATGCTACACCTCTGTGAATCAACTAAGCTTAATCCTCAAAGAAAACATTATTTTCTTATTTGTGGCAATGGAAGGCAAGGCAAAACTCTGCTGCCTTACACTCAGCCTGGGAGGATCCGAGTGGCTGATGCTGCCCAACGGATCAGAAGACACTGATGCCCACAGAGGAGACGATGCCCCGTAGGAAAAGGAAGCAGAGGGATCCATACGCTCGGAAAGGCAAAAAGGTAATTAACTGCGTTTTCATTTGTGGGTACCTGCACCTCGGGTTATCTGTACCAGAGAGACGTTCCTCCTCTCCCTGTAGATCACGTTCGACGGGACTCAGACGTTCAACTCTGAGGGACAACGGCACCTCCAGCCCGAACACCAACAGCCAGCAACCCGGCCATAGTGTGCGGGCGGTGGCTCTGCTCCACTGCAGCCCGGCTCTTCAGAGGGCTCTTTCAGCTTCCGGATTTGTTCCATAGGCCCAGTCCCAGGGGCTTGCGGTATCAACAGCTCCTCTGCCACGGGGAACAGCTCTAGAAGGAGCCATTAATCACAAGACCGCCAAAAGAGCACAATGAGCCTGTCTGACTGACAGGCGGCAAAGACCAGACTGGTACCGCATACAGCAGTTCGAGACGCTACCACGAGCGCGCGCAATCAGCCGTCCTTGGGACTAGGAAGAGTTCCTTGGAAGGAGACAACCCATCCCAACAGGAGAGTAAGAAAGAAACAACACATCCAAAAGAATAAAGGGCGTTGTTAGAGATGTCTCCTCCAGCTGAGTGACTAAGCAGATGAACCACGAGGACGCTGACAAGACTGGGATGTGGCTTTCACACTATTTCCCACCCTTTCTATCTCCTCTGACTCCAGACATGACTAGCAGGAAAGCAGACCATGCGTTTGGCTAAGATTCATTTCACAAGTCTATTCTCAGGAAGCGATTTTCTCCTACTCTCCCACACAGCTCTTTCACTCGCCCGAACTACCTCTTCGTTGCGCTGCAGCTCCAAGTCTTATTCGTGGTAGTCGAGAGGGAGAAGAAAAAAGCCTGAGGTGGTCACGCAGGGGCTCTGCCCTCCCCCCATCCACATCTGTCTGCACATCAAACTGCCATTAGGTTCCTATGTGGCTGAAGTGCTTTTGAGGACGTTACCGTATTATTCAGCCCTTGGGTTTAAAAGTGAAGAATAGCTACTCCTGTCGTGGTATTGCTTTAGTTTTGTACACCTATTGCACGTTTTTCACTGAGCACATGAGGATGGCCACCACGAGTTAATTAGAGGATGAATCTGTAACACGTGATGGCATGTATCAGGAGAAGTGTGGGCAGCAGGGCAAGGGAGGGGATTCTGCTCTGTACTCTGCTCTGGGGAGACCCCACCTGGAGTGCTGCATCCAGCTGTGGAGCACCCAACATCAGGATATAGACCAGTTGGAGCGAGTCCAGAGGAGGCCACGGAGATGCTCCGAGGGCTGGAGCCCCTCTGCCATGGGGACAGGCTGGGGGAGTTGGGGGGTTCAGCCTGGAGAAGAGAAGGCTCCGGGGAGCCCTTATTGCACCTTCCAGTGCCTGAAGGGGCTACAAGGAAGCTGGGGGGGACTTTTTACAAGGGCCTGTAGTGACAGGACAAGGGGGAACGGGTTTAAATTGAAAGTGGGGAGGTTGAGATTGGGTATCAGGAAGAAGTTCTTCCTGGAGAGGGTGGTGAGGCACTGGGACAGGTTGCCCAGAGAAGCTGTGGATGCCCCAGCCCTGGAAGTGTCCAAGGCCAGGCTGGATGAGGCTTGGAGCAACCTGGTCTAGTGGAAGGTGTCCCTGCCCATGGCAGGGGGGTGGGACTGGATGATCTTTAAGGTCCCTTCCAACCCAAACCATTCTGTGATTCTTTAAGAAGCCTAACTCCTAGCTCTGTCGTGACCTGTATTCTCCACGCTCAGAGAACCTCTGGCCATGTCTGCCAGCCCTGGTTACTCGCAGGGTGCAGGGCTTGGCAGCAGGGGCGGTGCGTAGGAGCCGTTTGCCTTCTCCGGCGGCGCGACGCAGGATGAAAACCACCTACAGAAACGCTCGTACTCGCGGACGCGTGTCACCGCGGTTGAGCGAAGTGCTGCTGAGTGTTTCTGAAGGGTCTGACCCCCATGACGATTTCGCTGGCTCTCTCGGCTAACGTGCATTGGCATGACTTCTCCTTTTCTGCTCCCTTGTGCCAGTTGAGAAACTGTCTCGCACCATTTATAACGCTGTTGTGAAAGATAGCATTTGACAGTGAATCTGAACTATAAATAGAGCTGGCTTCTCCTCTCCCCTGTGAGACAGATAGTATTACTGACAAAAAACCCTCACACTCAGCTATCATGAGACTCACTTAGAAATTAGAGTTTTCCATGCACACACACACACAGAGACAGAGATTTTTAGGTACCTTTGGGTCACAAGTCCAGCCCCTTCTCTGGAAGAACAAGGACTACAACCTATTTTTTCTTTTTTAGTAAAAATTAAGGGGTTTTTTTCAGCAATGGAAGGATGCCATCAGCTGAATGTTCTATCACCAAACCCCATCTAACCTGTCATATACTTTATGAACTAGCAACATTGCTATGTCTTATTTGGGGAGAGCAGTGAGTTGCTCAAAAGAAAATCAAATGGTACTGGAATCCTACACTCTGAATAAGGTTTGTGTCACAATCCCCGATTTACAGACCCCTCGATGGCCACGTTTTGACTCTCTGCTGCATGCAAAAGCAGGTTGTGTTTTGGCCATTTTTTTCCAGTTGAGCCTAAGAAGCTTGACACATGCATTATCGTCAATTGAATGACGTGCAAAAATAGCTGTCGGAGAGACCTGCACTAGGCTTCCAATATTACAAATATAATTACAAAATCCCTGGTCGTTTGAGCATTTCCCAAACCAGGATTACACAAATGAACTTTCCGCTGGGAAAATAAATGGGATGACATTTCTGAATACGCCGCAGTTACGCCTGGAGACGTCGGGTAAGGGTGCAAGGAAGATATGCCTGTATGTACCAACAGGAAAAACCTACGTCCTAATCTCCAGAGATCTCACATCATCGAGACTTTTATCCTAGCTCCAACAATCGGAGTTTTGAAATAGCACAATAAAAGCGTGTCACAGCTGCACCCTGTGAAGTGGCAGCTCTGGGTGCATTAATGAGTCAGGAAGGCCACGTAGTCCTTCCTGCAGCTCATCGCCGCGTCCTGTCAGCGCTGGCCCTGAAACCCCAACTCCCTGCACCCCGGAGGGTTGGGTCCATCCTCCCCCTTCACCCACCAGCACCAGCTTTCCCCGGCAAGCCCAGTCGCTGCTCACAGCAGGTTGGGGAGGGGGGTTTTCACACCCATGGGACCCCCTGCTTCTTGCTGCTCTTCTCTGGCTTGCCTGCATGGCACAGCAAAGACGCCACAAACCTGCACAATTAAGTGAAGATTCAAATCTACCCGGGGCACGGGCTGCACTTTCAGGACTGCTATTAAAAAGGGAAGAAATCAGATTTCAGGCTGCTCTCAGTAATCGTAATGGACAGATGAGCTTCCTAAATATTTCAAGTGATCTTGACTGCAGCTCTCAGGGAGGAAATAAATACTCATTTTGTAATCCAGCCTTATTATAGCTCCTTTAGACTCCTTATTTAGCCTGGAGCCTGCATCCACTAAGCTCTGTGTGCAGTGAGATACTGGCACTGTTCTGGCTGTTCCCTCCTTTAATCCCATTTAGGAAGAGGGGAAAAGGTGAGTCCCACTGCTGTTTGTGTGCTCTGACTTAAAACTCCAGCAAAGTTTGTAGGGAGGTGAAAGGTGAAGTTTCCTCTCCCGGTCTTTTGGGCAAGCAGGTATTTTCCTATTTTCATTTGCATTGCTTTGCAGAACGATGAAATCCCTATCTGGTAGCAGTTCCATTTCCCTAAAAATCCGAGTGAATGTGTAGAAATCTATAAAAAATACCAAATATTTTTACTATAGCTCAGAAGTAGTTTTAAATTCTGCCTTCACCTGCAGACTCTGACAGAAATTACCCCTTTTTCCAATAATATCTAAGGATGAATACACAGGGGAAGTCCTCCACATGAAATTTAATTAGAGCAGGCACATCCAAGCAATCTAAGCAGCAGAAACTCAGCGAAACTGAGATCCCCCGCACAACCATGAAACATCTGCAAGCTGGTTGCTCCTCCCTACATCCCGGACCAGCTAAACCTTGATCTGCCTGCACCTCGGTGTGCAGAGACACGGGCAGGCGGCACGGTTTGCGGTCACCCTGCTCAGCTGGAACATCACAGCTCCTGCTGCCGTCACGATCATGAACCACCTTCCTCCACGGCTGGAATGCACAGGCACAGGGTTGAAGCCTGCTCACACAATCCAGGGCACGAGGCTCCTTCTGTCATCCTGTGAGAGCAGGAACAATGGCCTGAGGTGGAGAGGTGGGGTAGGAAGGGACAGAAGAGGAAACCCATTTACAGGAGAAGCAATCTGTATGAGAAAGGACTAAACACACTCGCAGACAGGTGTGTAGGAGCATAAGGCTCAGGCTTTTTTCACAGCATAAACAGCAGATTTTAATCAGCAAACCTCATGTTGACCTACAGCATCGTTCCCTGGGTCATCCCACTTCGACTGCAAGAACTGAAGGAATAACAAGCTCCAGAAGTAGCTTGAGTCAACAAAGCATCTTCCCCTTTGCTCGGATGGGCCGCGGGGCCGACGCACCATTTGCTCACAGCTTTCTCATTCCCAACCCAGCAGCAGGGCAGCAACAGCCACTGTTGTGCTGAGCAGAGGAGACAGCTACGGGGTTAGCAATCCTCTAGTCATTTCCAAAACAGCCTGCCCAGCTGCCCTCGCTTTTGGGAATTACCTAATTCAGGCATGCTTTCGGACTTTGAAAAGCAACATAAACATTCCAAGGACTCTGCTGCTACCTGGATTTATACAGGTAGGCTGCTGTGGCTGCAACGCTGAGCTCCGGATCATCACAATTCCTGCT
>NW_010265331.1:15239-32883 GCF_000690775.1 Eurypyga helias
AAGCTCAGTCCAACTCAACCATAGGTGCAAATAATCCCCGCCGGCCAACAAAGCCCAGCCTCCTGGCCCCTCTGGAAAGCTGGCTCCGAACAAGCATTTAGGAAGCTGGCAGTTCTCCTTGTGTCACACTCCTGGCCCAGGTCTTTTTTCCATCCTGCCCTTTTTATTCTCCCGTTGCCCTTGCAATGACCTGACGTGCTCCCTTTGTGCTTGGGTGCTGAGCCAGTGGGACCTGCTCACTTGGCGCCGCTAATTAAGTTCAACAACAACATTTTCCTTTTTTTTTTTTTCAGTGGTTCTGTCCCAACACATTTAGTTGGGATTTTAAATTCTTTAGATTTCATTCAGCCCATGTGCACCATGGTGTCACAAGGCTCTCGTCCCAGCTCAGTTAGTCCCAGCCCTGGAAGGGCTCCAGCATCCTTGACACAGCGCATATAAGCTCTGCGGCAGGGGGGCAGGAGGGGATGGTCCGAACAAAACACTCACCCAAATAAGGGGTTACCATGGCTCCCTGTTTCTTTTAACGCACAACTGCCCCGGTCAGGATTACTGCTGATGTCAGCCTAAACACGAGCCCTGACTGCTACAAACATCACCTCCTGCAGCATAGATAGCTGGTTATCATAAACACGCTAAAAAAGCATCATCTTGGAAGAAACTGGGGTCTAGCTACCCTTACTGCCAGTTCGTTCTGCAGCTGAAGGCAAAATACTGATTTAACTCTTCCAGGTCCAGGGGAAAAGCCTGGACAATGAACCAAGGGAGACCTCCATGTGATTTTTTGCCCACTACAGTGCTATCCAAACCATATGGGGCATTTCTGCTCCACGAAGTGTTCCTGAGCTGTCGTTCCGTACCGTACGCCTCACTTAAATAGGTGCTAATGCTAAAACAGGTCAATCATTGCCTTTTAATTCTTCCCTCTTTGCTCCTCTTACCTGCTTCCTACAGGAAAGGCAAGCAATGCCACGCGCTGCTGGCCACTTGTGGAGTACGGGTACTGGCCTCCGCGGCTCTTTGCTCTTGCCCAGTGTGATCAGAGCAGAGCTCCTGACCAACGGACACCATCCGAGAGGAAAAAAAGTTGCACCGCTGCCCTCCAATCCAGAGGATGAAGGGTCCCTGGACTCCTTCAAGGAGCCAGATCCCTACAGATAGAAAGGGAATAATAACAAGAACGAGGACAAGAAGGCCCTTCAGAAAGCCCTATTCTGAATTCCCGGGATGTTGGATGGACAGGGAGGGAAGAGACATGTTTGTAAGTGTTTTTGAGATGAGCTGCGAGTTAAATTGGGTGGTTGACAAGAGCGAGGAGCACTAACCGCTCTCCTTGCTGGGTGGGACGGCGTTTGTCCAGATGCCTAAGGAGGACTATGAGAGTTATGAAGGCTGCAAAGCCCTGCTACAAATGCTGAAACCAACACCAGCCAGGCACGGCTAACACGGCGAGGGTTCAGTGGGAAGGGGACTCTGCACGGCCCCAGTCACAACCCAAATAAGGGACACTGCTTCGAAAAGCACCTTCCGAGTGGGTTTCTCAGCGGACCTTATCACAATACAGGAAAGGGCACCTTACTAAATACCAAGCAGATCACTAGGGAAGAGGCAGAGCAGCCAAATCCTAAAGGAAAAATAGGCAATATTCCCAGGGATGGAGCAAAACTACCCAAATCGCCCTTCAAGCCACGTGCCACCAAGACAGCGAGGTGCAACAGGGCCCTGCAGATGAAGCAATGTTATGTGCAGATGAGGAAGGTATAAGATGCTCCATCCTGAGCTTACATCCTACGTCCTTTGATCAAAAGTCTTGTACCTTGTGGAATAAAACGGCCGAGCCTTCAAAGGGAAAGCAGTTGGCAAACGAGTGAATGAAGAGACAGTTTCACAGGGATCTAACCAGCCGATGGAGGACAAAGAGGTGCAGACAAACATTTCTGACACCAACTCTGAGACTCTGTCAGCTGTCTCAGTCAATATGAACATGAGAGAAAGACTCCTGGAGATTGATCCTTTTCCTTTATTCCCAAGAAATTATGTTAATGCCATGGGACTTCAGGACAGAGACTTAAGCCAAGTGACTGAAGGATGAACTCACCGGCTTCTTCCAGACTCAGGGAGCAACTCAGTGGTGATGACGGCTCTGGATAGAAACCCTGCCAGGGAGTATTGTGTACCAGAACTATGCTGGGAGATGGGAAGCTTCTTAAAGGAGCACTAGGAGATGAGCCACAGCCCGTGTCCCCTCTCTGCATGGGGCACAGGAACGTGCCCAGGGCTCCTCGGGGGTAGCTCCTTGAAAAGAGAGTCTGTGGTAAGAGAACTGTGGCAGCTGGAGAAGTTGTACATGCAGTTTGTGAACGTCAGTAGGACTTTGATGTTACGGCTTGTTAGATTCTCTGGGCTATTACACACTGCCTCCCACGGTCTACACTCCCGCAAAACCAAGCGGAAGATTCAGGAAAGGGAAGTCTAGAAGGGCCACAGCAATCAAAACAAAGACATTCTTCACGCACCTCTGTCCACAATGTGAGAAGAGATGAAATTCATCTAGAGCCAAAAATAGTCTAGACCTCTCATTTGTTGATGGTTTCCAATCTTGCAGCTAAGACAGGCTGCAAACTCTGACCTGTTTGCCTTTACAATGGTTGGCACGTCAGGGGGGGAATCTCAGTGCCTCAAAGCTTGCCAAAGCTACACCTGAAGTAAATTACTGCCCAATTATTTAGTAGCAATTAAAAAAGATTTTATAATTGAGAAGAAAATAAACAATAGGCTGAGCAGCCCAACCCCTGGAGAGCATGAGGGAACATCAGCGTCACCAGCTTTGCGAAACACAGCCCTGACGGGCTGCCTGCAGACCAGCCAAGCTGGCAAACCTTCTCCAAGTACCTAAACCCTAAAAACTGCTGTTTTGGGAGATCTCATCCTCTTACCTGACATCATTACCTCCGTGGGCAAAGGATCCAAAGCAGGCTGTTAAGATCTGGAGGAAGTGGAAAAGCAGATGGACCTGAGACGTGTCTTTCTCTTCCTTATCCTCTTCCACGGGATCAACGGGGGGCCTGTTGGGATCTGCGAGTTCAGAGGCCAACTTCATTTCTACCCCACCTTCCTCTGCCTCGATCTCTGCCTCGGCCACTGCGTTGCAATAGCTGGAGTAGCTGTCGTAGCGAACTCGCTTCTTGGAGTAGGAAACCGTGTCTCCCACTAACTTCTCGCTGTCCTCTGGAGTTGACGTGTCTGCTGCCTTAAAGGAGGAATGCACGGGCATGCCACAGATAGCAGCTGTGTAACACGTGTAGCTGTTGTTGCGCCGTAGGAGTTTGTAGTTGTTTTCCTGCGCGGGCCTTTCATCGGTGGCCCTGTCCAGGTGTATTTTGTGGAGCAAGTCTTTGTATAAACCTGAGTCCTTGTGCACAGTGTGATAAACGTGGCCGTCGCTCCTCACCTGGCCATCAAAGCTGAAAGTGCCGTTGGAAACAGGGGATTTCACCGAGGTGTGCGTCATCGAAAATGCCCTTCCTAAAAAGGCAGATATTTAGGGAGGTTTATTTCTAGGAAACGTAACACAGAAGCCCCCCTCCCTCCCACTTTGCAAGAAGATAAACGGGCAGTGCCCTGAGTACAGGACAAAGAAGCTCAACGGTTTGCAAAATATCACAAGATTCAATTCACCACAAATAAACTCATCCCCTGTGCAAACAGAGCTTTGTTCCAGCGTCGGGTCTCCCCCGGACACGCTGTATGACCAGCAGCAAGTCACCTGGCATTCAAAGTGATAGTTGAGGGTTAAAGCCTCAGGTACTTTGGAAAAGTAATTTCTATAAAATTCCATTCTACTTTTTTCCCAAGGTTTTCTCTGTTTTTTTGATGAATAGGCATAATAAGGATTTCAGGAAAGGTGGTTTCCTGTGATTTCATACTGAACACAAGCTCACCTTCCAAAAGTACCTATGTTTAAGGGACATTCACACAACTTTTTGAAACAACTAAGAAGACAGAAAGCAAAAAAGTTCACCTTCCACAGAAATATTTCCTCAGCTATTCCGACATTCTGTGTACCTTACTTCCATGAACATGGTGATAGCTATTCCCACTGTGTACTTTAGTGTTACCGTATGCTGTAGGATCCATGTCACAGCTAAGGCAATATTTCTGAAGAAAATGGCTTTTTCATTCCCTGGATTTCCACTGTGCAACGTTCAGAATTGGGTTTAGCCATTGTTAAACTGGAAGCACACGCTCACAGGGCTTCACATCATGACTTACTTGATTTTGTAAGAATCAGTTGAATATATTAGGCATTTATTAACTAAAGTACGGGGCTGTGTAGATGTCAGCAAAGTGATGTTGAAGTCAGCAGCCCACTGAGTGGGGGGCTGCAATCCCACCTCACGGGGGAACAAAAGAGGCTTTATGCGCAGAAGCCTACTTCTTATAAATATACATTCAGAAAACAGTGCATGAGGTTCTCGCTAGTGGACACGCTCCAAACGGTCATATGTTTGACAACTAAAGCCCCAATCTTTTCATCTCCTGTGGTAGTATGCTAATCATCTTTATGCCGAATTTAACCTTCATACATCAGCAATTTGTGTTCTCCGTATTTTTCCACTGCTTAAAAGGATGGAAACACCATTAAGGATAGAAAGGAAAGCAAAAAAGGAAAGTAATCTTTGTTTTCAGCTGTTTCTAAAGTTGAAATACAGCCAAACAAAGGGCAATTGGTTTTAAGTCCTCTCTAGAAAACACCACTTGTAAATGAGCATCTTTTCCAACAACTGCTGAAGAGGGATTAGAGCTGGAAATCCCAAACACTTACCATTTGCAACAGAAACCTACTTGCAAGTAAGAAACCCTGTCGAAACAGGGAGAAAAACCCCCCGTGTCACCTTAGTTTCTTACCATACGGTATATGTGGATGGTTTCCGTTCGCAATAGCATCTGATGCCCCAGCAGCTTCTGTTGCTGAGCCAGTAAGGGGAATTGTGCTCTCGTCAGATGCTTTGGCACCGGGAAGCTCTTTAAAGACTGGTGTTTCTTCATCTTGGATTTTATCAAGGCTTTCATCTGATATCCTTGACAGTGCAGCATCTTTCTTTAACCGGCCTAAGGAAATAACAGTACTGTAATTTTAAACCCAAGCTCTCCATCTCGCTGCTTATGTTTCCACTGTTTTCATCAACGGCACAGATAAACATGGATACGATAACCAGGATAGTTTCATACGCATTCCTTATTTATTTCTAACACTTCTCTTTACTAAATTCAGCTGAGCAAACCCTAGAGCGTCTTTGTTTCTTCCCACAAAACTTGCTGAAGTAGGTAACTGAATTCCAGCACCGAGCTGCTCATTGAGTAACGACATCTGGGACTCTTCCCTGTGTTTCCAGCACTGCATTTGTCGAGTAGCAAAGCAAACGGGCCAAACACCGTGCTGCTAAAAGCTGCCGTCAGCCCAGCTTCCTGTTGAGTTAAAGAAGTCACTTCAAGATAATAATTCTGCCAGTTTTTTCCTCTTCAACGTTTCCTTAATAAAATACAAACCAGATTATATGCCAGGGTTTATTTTCCCGTTTCTGCTAGACTCAAGAAGTGGTGAGCACTGCGATGGATTGCCTAACAATGTTTTGAATTTCTACCACTGCAGGTTTTTAAGAGCAGGTTACGCAAATAGACGAGGAATAGTTTAAGCACATCCAGCCTGTGGGTGGGGACTGAACTAGGTGACCTCTCAAGGGCACTTCCAGCTCCGACATGGATTTTTCCATGATTTTACATCACTCGCGTTTCATCAAGCAACTACTTACTTTCTATTTTTCTCTTCATCCAGGGGCACACAAAAATCCAGACTAAGACAGCAAATACTACGGATACGCCGATGGATATTAGAGCAATGGCCCACATTGGCAGTACCAGTCCCAGTACTGTGAAGACAAAGAAATAAAACCCAGGCAAAGCATGAATTAACATGACTTAATTACCTCAGGCAGCGAAGAACAGCCTGTTGCAGAAACGCCTGCGTTCAAAACCAACGCGAATGAGCATTTTTAACACACATCTCGGTCAGTGGAGTATTTAAAGGTCTAGTTGACATGCAAACTTTTGTAGGTTTGGTCTTCCAGTTCCCTGCTACCCCAGCATGACCTTATTTCCAAAGAATTCAGGGGCAGAGCTCCCACATCAGGGCTGCTGAAACAAGTCTGCAGTGATTTTATGCACTAACATACACTAAACCGTGTTGCCCGTGAGGGTATTTACCTGACCTTTGCTCTGGTCAATAAAGCCTGATGCTTAGCTTAATCTATGTCATTATCTGCTTATAATAGCTTAAAGCAGCACTTGAGGGCTGAGGTTTCAGTCCTGCAACGCGCAGTCACGTCAATAACTCGTGTTCCTGTGAGTATGTCCCCAACAGAGTTCCTTGCCAATTACATGATCAGACCCTTCATGAAGAAAGGGCTTGGACTCTGGTCTTTCCAACCCGTACACGCATGCCTTTCTTGAAACCTATGTGATTAATTCGTCCTTGTGAGTAAATGTTGCCAGGGCAGAGGACTCAGAGAGTAAATATTTCCTGAGTATCAAAAATAGAGTCCCACCTTTTTATTCATGCACTTTAGAGACTCCTAAGCTGAAACAGAAGGGACATTAAGATTCTTATTTCATTTATTTTGCTTAATGAGTCACTGCAGAGTGCCTGACCTACTTCTGCAGTACAACTAATGAGGAAATGTTGGTTATACAGCTGATTTACTGTGAAATGTCTTGGATACATAGCCAGCTAGACTTAAGAAAACAGAATAGTGGAGTTATGTTGCCCTCAAAGCAGGAACTTCTCAAGCTTTTTATTAATTTCAGTAACACTACGCTACGAAGTAGAGTCTACCAACTGCATTTACCTAGCACATCAGGTTTTAGAGAAAACAAATTTCTATTTAAAACGGTCACTTTCTAAGCCTGCTTTCTTATTTCAGGGACATGTTCTCTCTCCAACTGCCTGTTCATTCATGGCTCTGGGGCGATAATCTAAGCTAAAGAGAACATTTAATGACCAGAGTCTTCAATAAAGTAGTTTAGAGCAATTGAATGTCTTTTTTCTGAACTCATGTGCTGCAAGTGCATGTTTAAATGCACACTGCTTAAGTTAAATATAAACATATAAATGCAAATATATAAACATACTTATTATGAAGACATAAATATAAAAATATTAAAAGTTCAAAGATAAACACCAACGTAAGCAAACACAAACATATAAAGGCACATAAAATATACAAAAATAGAAATAAAGTCCCGAGAATGACATGTATCATTTCCTTCTGCTGAGTTTCAATGAAAACACAGCACCCAAGAAAGAAGATGCATTAGATGCAGAAACAGGCTTGGAGCTTCTCATCACTGAAGGGAAGTAAATTTAATTAACAGGCTCCGTGCCAGATCTGCCAGAAGAGTGGCTCTGCTGATTTCAATGGAGCTGTAGTGTTGGAGTGAGTGCAAACAGCCTACCTGCTCTTCCCATCCTCTCTGAACCTTCCCTCCTGGATGCCCCTACTTGGAATACTTTTGAGAGCTCAACACACGCTCAGATTGACGAAGCCAAAGCTGGCAGCTCAATATTACAGATTTTCCTGTAGCTGGGCTCTCCCCCACTACCCAGAGTGATCGGGGAGGGGGTCAAAAAAACACACACAAACAGAAGCACGTGGCGAGGTGTATGATTTACTCTTGCCCTCGTTAACTCCTAACGTCGGAGATAACCGTGCAGTATCGGAAGCCTCCCTCCGTGCCTCCCGCTGCGGACGGCTCACTCACCTGGTGCCCCCGTGTACATGATGGAAAACACGTTAATAGCTATGGTAGCAGCATAAAACACTGGAAGTGCGCGAAGACCGTTGGGCACAGGGTCTTCCTGCATAGAAATTGGGGGGGGAAAAAAAAAAAAAGAAACATTAGCTGGGTTTTCCACCTGATTAATGTCAGCGTGAACCGCCACGAGGAAAACTCGTGTTCCCGAGTCAGCGCCAGGCACGTGGAGGTTTTGGGTGGAAGGTGAGGAAAGGATGGTGACCTGCCGGGTTACAAACGAATCCCCAACCTGTCCTGGCAAGCACCAGCTTTTTCTGTGGAAGTCTTGACACTGTTAATGGGAAGCAGGGTGACAGGTTGTACTCCCAGGTTGGCTGCTGGGTGACCCAGGGGCAGGATTCTTTCTGGGGGTGTTTTCTTACCTCTCCTGTCTCCAAAAAGAGGAGTCCCTTTCACTCAGCACGACTGAAGGGTGCCAGGGAGAACTTTGATATTTCTGAGAGAGGGCTACAAGCATCAGTGCAACTCCTCTATCGCAAAACCTTATTCCTAACCTCTCCGTTTCGACTGAGACAGCCTGGGGCTTTCCACCAGCTCACAGAAATCCCTGACATGTTGTCTGGCTGCATTAAACACGTAACACACACACACAGCGGGCGCAGAGCATTTAGCACCCCGTCTCCTGCCCTCGGCGCTCACGAGGGAAGGCTCAGCTGACGGCGCAGCGGAAACGCGCTGTGCGAGCCATAGAAAAAGCCTTTGTGAGGAGACTGCCTTGGCCTTTTGAGGGGCTCTGTGTGTTTGCAAAGAGCCTGGCTAATGTGCTTTTGTTTCTTGCTGCCACGAGCTATAAAAGGGAGCTGAGAGAAGGCTGTGGCCACCCTGCGCTATGCCCCGGTGCCGAAGCGTGGTGCAGCGCGGGCTGGATCTGAAGGGCCAGCTGCTACGCACCTACACCCCCAACAACGGCACAAACCCTTACACCAGGGCACGGACTCGCAAGCTAAAAAGCTGCTCTTCTTTACGCACACACAATATGCAAGTTGCTACCTGCTCATGGCTGAAGCTCTACAGATCTCACTGCTTTGTGCGTGGCACAGATGGCAGTCAGAAGACAATTTCCTTAGTTTGAACTTTTTCTGCCTCTTGAATGCCTAAACAGGTGGCTTTTATACCAGGGTTCATGAGATTTTGATGATTAACTTCTTAAGTTGTTAGGTTTCAAATGCAATAGAGGAATTTTCCCTCATCCTTTATGCAACTTGAGTAATTTTAAATTCAAAGCTGAGTCCGATCAAATTTATCATCTGCTTTTATTGCTGACATTTATTTACCACAGAAATAAAGAATGATGGAGCTGAGGTTACAGGTGGTGTTATTTATAGCAAAAGAATTAATCACTCATCTATTTAAGTCCCCTGTATAACTGCTAATATAGTGTTCCCTTATTTTAGGTCATTGTCATGTGCTGCACTCCCCCATTTTAGCAAGTTGGATGGTGTGAGATAACTGGAAAGAGTAGATAAAAGTGTTCTGGTTCCCAGTTCATGCTGGCTGGCAGACAAATTGCCTTCTGTGATGGGGATATGTGGACTGATGTTACCCCAAAGCTGCCACTTTTGACTGAGGTCACTAAAACCCATCGATTCAGGTTTCTGAGAACCTAGAAAATATGCAGATGTCAATCTTCTAATGACTGATGTGCTAGAAAACCAAGGCTTGAAGTTTCACAACTATGAACTACCACTCAGAGCATCTCCAAGAGAGGACTGTTCTGTTTAAATGACAGTCAGAACAGCTATCGCAAGGCTAAGTCAATGCCAACAAGTTTGCACTATCCATAAGCGATCTCAGTGTACCAACCTTGAACCAAACAGAATATGCAATGTTAATTATCGCGTAGCGCCTTCTAAGCCTCAAATACTGGTGAAATTACTTACTCTGAGCTTTCAGAACTGCTAAGATGATGGCTATAAACCACAAGACCAGTGTCCTGTCCAAAAAGCAAGCCACAAACTTTCAACTGTGGAAATGCCACCACTCAGAGGGGAGGCTAGAACACCGCCTTCACACCACGCCCTCCTTACAACAGTGAGGTTGCTTTACCTTGTTTAAAATGAAGAATCTAATCAGCACAAAGAGGACTCCAGACATCAAACCAGATAACAGTGGGGAAATAAACCAAGAGGCAACTGTGTTGAAGGAAAGAAAGAATGGCACATGAAATAATCAGTATTCTTGCACGACAGTTAAGTAAGAAGTTATTGAGCAGTACCTTTAAAACAGTTAATGTACAACTGGAATTAATATTCCGTGTGTTTACTTACAACCGGTGCAACTCTATGTCCACAGACATGAAAGTGAAAGCAATGCTAGGCACTATTTGGAAATATCAGCCAAAACATCTCCTGATAATTCGGAAGTTTATCAATCCAATAAATCAGGAAAGTCCCTTGTGGTTTGGTGCAGAGTGGACCACGGAAGCCCTGTAATTTCCTAACCACCATGAACACAAATGTTGCAAGCAAGTGGAAAGCAACTGCATCTAGCGGGACGCTGTGCTGCTTGCAGGGTAAAAGTCTCCACTTCCAAAATGCCACAGAAGCGTCAACTGCAATGAATAACGCGCGCGCATTTTTTACAGGCCAGATTTGCAGGCGTCCAGGACTGATTTAGCTGAAGTAGGTGGCGAAACTCCCACTGATTTCAATAAAACCGGATTAGGGCAGCGCTCTGGAAATCTCATCCAGAGTGATTTATTGTTTGTGGCATGGTTACCAGATTGATTCTGCTGTCATTGCAAACCCTCTTCTACTTCCAACAGAATTTTTAAAAATACGCGTTGCTCCAACTTCTCTAAAGCTCAATTGTATTTCTGTGCTTGCAGCATCAAATCCTTCTAATACAGGGTTTAGGCTGTGACTCGGGTTACAAGGCTTCCAAAACAATAATGAAAACTCCTTCATATCCCTGCTTGGCTGCTCTTGGCAGTGGGAGGCCACAAGTCAAACATGTGCTGTATGCCCAGCTTTCGCCTCCCTGAGGCTGGTGGGTGGAGAAACATGACTGGGGGCATTCACATGGTGGCTAGTGTTTTTGAGAGCAAGAACGAGGTGGTATGAGCTGCCATGAGAAGAATTAGAAGAGGAGGAATGTCACCTTGGAGCATAAGGAACAATTTCTTGGCTTACTGCTGGGAAAGCACAGCTTGTAGCTTACCCCTTCCTCCACTGGAGACACGCCGCAGCCCTTCAACACAGCACCAGTGCATCTTCTCAATGACAGGGCTGGGGTGGAAAATCATTTTAGGAGGGAGGGCTACCAGCACAAAGCAGATTTCTGGGAATGTTTTTTTACTGGCAGTGCACGTTATTTCGCATACCCTCACGCATGAAAGGAAAAGACACTTACCGATCTTGACAAGCTGCATCCACTGAACTCCCTGCGTACCAATTGCCACCAGAGAAAATCCAATCGTAGCACCTACAATGCAATGGGTCCCTGATATCGGGAGTTTCAAGAACGATGCAATCAGCTGCCACACAGCAGAACCTAGATAAAAACCAAAGCAACCATAAACAACAGTAACAGTAATGTCACGCCATAAATTCTTCACCACGTACCCACATTCTTTTACGCGTGCTGCCTACGCTCCACACGCACAGCAGCGGTCTCCTGAAGAGGGTTTTGTTCCTGTTGTGCCTCTGAAAGCAGACGCTAAGTTTAACAACAGCTTTGAATGCTGCATCTTACTTATGACTTTTTATTACTAAAAGCTCTTCATACTGCACAACAGTTCTGCTTTCTTTTTTTTTTTATTTGAAGTCTTTCAGTATTTACAGCCTGTCTGATTAAATACACAAACTACTCCCAGTCTGCATCAGGCTCAGAAAAACCTCATTCTTGATAGCTAGACCTGGAAGCCTCCAAGTAATCGGTGTGAGGAGGCATCCACCATTTCGTAAATGAACTACCCATGCTTCTAAATTCAGATGCTACCAGAGAAAGGCTCAAATTGTAGGGCAGGGAGTTTTTATGCCTCTCCTCAGCGATGCGCGGCCATCCAGAGTCCTCTATAGGGAAAAATGGACGGAGGAGGGAATAAGGACTCTCTCACTGCCTTCATCTGCAGCTCTTTGTGGCACTGGAGAAATTCAGAACTGCAGGAAAGGCTTACCTTAGTCATGGAGTAGCCAAAGACACCCTTGGCATAAGGAAGTAAGATCCTCTAACTAACTAGGGGATGGTGGCTAACGGTCGATAAAGTAAATGTGATGCCTGGTGTCCCAGTAAACATCCCAATGAAGGATGTTTGCCAAGAGTGCCAAAAAAAAAAGACCCCAAGCATCAGAGAGGACGCCTTGCATTTGTTCTCAGTCCCAACTTTCAGTAGTTAGGTCAGACCACAGTTGGCCACCAAGCCCTCGAGCACGCAGCTCCATGCTCTGACTCAGTTTCACACTGCAAGGACCCAGGTTCCCTTGTAGCGACACCAAACCTCAGGACACCAAAATCATTTTGGCAGTGACACAAGATTTCTGTGGATCTCGCCTAATATCAGAGAATCCTTTGAAAGATCTCTTCTTCGTTTTAAGACTTCAAGTCCTTAAGACTAAATCTTCACGTGTTAAGAGGCCCGGATTCAAACTGCCATGAGAGATCCCGTATTTTCTGGCTCGTGCCACCTCTCAACAGATCTGCACAGACAGGGGTGATAAAGCAAGGTTGCTGAACATCGCGCTGTTATTCAAAATCTCAGCCTCCATCCTCAGATCCAACAGGAGAGGATGGTTTTAACGTCTTGAAACAGAGCCACCTGCGAATGGTGACTCGCTGGCATCAGACATGGCTACGTTTGGAAGTCAACCCGTTTGTAAAACTGATCCCTCCTGGGGTACTATTCCAAAACAACTGGTACTCCCATCGCTATTGGAAATTCTAGATCAAGCAAGTGACACCTGCTCTTTAGTTTTTTGGCTTCTCTTCCCCTGTACTAAAATAGAAATGAATACACTGCAACCTTTGACATGAACTCGGAGACCAGCAAGTGGAAGCGAGGTGAAAGAGAAAACAGATGGTAACATCTGTAAAGAGAAATAAACAGAGAAGCCAGCCATATCTATCTGTGGTTATAAAATACTCTGTTTAAAAAATAGGGAAAACACAACCAAGCCACAGCTGCACTGCAAATGCGTAGTGAGGGCTGGGGTTTTTTTCTTTGGGGGGGAATAGAGGGAGTATGCTGTTATTTCTTATTTAATCGACTTCACCTTGAAAACAAACAGGGAACAAGAGGGAAAGTGGTGGAGGACTGATGGATGGTCTGAGATGGACAGTGTGTGGTCTGAAGAAGTTTAAGGAACAGAAGAAAATACAAATCAAGCCAGGGCAGGACTTTTCTCGGGAGTCTGCAATGCCTTAACGACCTACATCAAAGCTTTAACTCCTCCTGAATGCAAAAAGCACGTTCCCAATTTTTTATCTCTGCCAAAGTAACCTAGGAAGCAGGAGGCTCACTAGACCTGTCACTGGGCGTGCTGGTTTAATTGGGAGAGAGCTCATTCTCCTCACAATAGCCAGCACGAGGCTGTGCTTTGGCGTTGTGCTGAGAGGAATACTGATAAAATCAGAGCACTGGGTGAGTGCTTTGCTAAGCCTGGCTGGGGCGTCCCCTCCGTCAGTGCCATCTCCTCGGTCACACCAGCTGCTGAATTCCGCTCCCACCAGGACGACTGGAACAAGGATCGGACAGTTCCTGACAATGATCTGACAATTGGTTAACCCTAGGGAGCTACTACGATGTACCCCCAGGAGCAACAGCCCCTAACTTCCCAACCGCCGAACAAACAACATTTGAATTTGCTACAAATTATTACTAAATGGTACATTTTTAAATTTTATTCCCACTACTCCCTACTTCCTTCTCTCTCGGGAAAAAAGGTCACCCTGAAAAATCACCATCTGCTGTTTGCTGTAAGCATCAAAGGATCTTCCAGCAACATCTGGAAAGAGGATACGGTGACTTTTGGTTCTCTCCCAGACTGTTGACTCATTTAAGCCTCATCGAAATTCAGAAGCTAAGTCCATTCACAAAAACATGATCATGAGGCATGAGAGAACAGGGAGGGGAATGCAGAGCAAAAAAAAAAAACAGAAAGAGGAAAAGAACAACCAGGAGGGCTCAGAGAAAACACAGAAAAATAACATCATACACCCAGAGAAAAGCTGGAGATGGATTTGGGGGGGGTAGGGGGGGGTGGGAATGGAAATCTTACAATCGAGTTTGTAACTTGAGATTAATTCTGAGATTTAAAATGTGGAATTTCTTCTTAATGCCCTCACTGGAGGAAGGGAATGCAACTGGTCATGAAGTTCACACAGGCTTATGTAAATACACATGCAAATAAGTTGTTTTCTTTGAGCTTCTGGCCAGTTGCCTCTGCAGGGGGCATCTGGGACTTAAACCCGTGCCCGGCCACGATCAGGATCCCATAAATAGACACAGAAAAGGACCCTTCCTTCACTGGGGACCGTGAGGATCACGAACGTGAAGGTCAGAAGATGCCGGTCGCTTACATTTCAGTGCAGACGCCTGTGGGAAACGATGGAACTACCACAGGAAGCCGAAGGCTAAACGAGGCATGCGGAGTGGGACGAAGAAGCCACCCTACGGCTTGAGGGGAAGACCAGAAACCTGCAGCTGACCTTGCAAGACGTCAGGAAAGAGGAACCGAGGGGGTGCCCGAAAGCATCTGATGTGGTTTAAGTTGGCAGCCTCACAGAGGGACCGTTTGGGGAAGCAGCTGCAGCCTCAGCGGTGATTTCTCACTAGCCAGGCCCTCTTCCCCTTGGGCAGGGGGAAGTGGTCAACCTTGAGGAGGTTCAGGAGCAGCACAAGCCCAAGGGAAACACCTCCCCGCTCTCAAGCACACAAAGCCACCTCAGACAAGTCCAGAAACCATCACTGAATGTCCATCTTGATCCATTAAAATCGTAAAAAAGCAAAATTTTCCCCATTTTCCCAAAGAAAGGGGAAAAGATCCGCACGTAGTAAACCTCTGCGCGGATTCACCTATCCCACGTGCAGATCCTGCCTGAAAACCGTGGGGAGGATTAGAGGGAGTAGGTGGAAATAATACTTCGTTAGGTTTAAGGAGGTTCAAGGGAGAAAATCTTTGAGTGGAGCATCACTTAAACAGAAGACGCTGGCCCCTTGCCCGGGCTGCCTCTCCCACCGTGAAAGGGTTTCCTTCCTGCTGTCTCCTGCCCTTTCAAAGCAGGTTGGCCATCATCCTTGAGGGAGCTCTCCAACAGCTCCCAAAGCTTCTTTTGCATATAAACAAAGAGTAAATACCGCGGCTTAATGTTACTTACCTCAGAACACGCCATTTGTTCTGAGCGGAGATTAATGCAAGTGCAAACAGAAGCACGTGGAGCAGAGTCCGAGGGACACTGGGCTGCTGCCGGTTTGAGTCAGGACCATTAAGAAGAGCTTAACCGCCTGGCCACCTACCTTTACTGTTCCTTTCCTTCTGCCGTGGGGCAAGGGTGAAGCGTACCATTAACTGCAATCACTCAGCCAGACGATCAGTTTCAGCAAATGTGTTTGGATTTTCTGTAATTTTTTTTAATGATTTAGGTAATTCCTTCCTGTATACATTCCTTGCAAACTGCTGCTTGTGTGGGAACTTCTGTACGGTCACAAATGCTACGCTTACATATTTTCCATCATAAAAATCTCTAAAATCACTTTTTTAGTAGCTTAGGAATACATATATATGATCCACCATGTTAAACATTTTTTTTTTCTCCTATTAGTTAAATAGCTGAACCGTTGAAAAATGTAAATTATGACAAGTATTTAAAAAACACAGGAGGCTAAAAAGAAGGAATACAGGCCCCTGCGTTCCCACAAAACCAGACGCGTAAGTCCAGAAGCTGGGAAGCCTTAATGAACAGTATTCACAATGAACAGGATGACAAGCACAGAGGGAAACGTTACTTGGAACAGGGAAGTTTCACTTACCAACCATCGCACTCACTTCTCCTGCCATCAGCAGCGGGACAGTTTTGTTGTACAGGTTAACATCAATGATACCTTTCCGAATCGTTTCTCCGACTTTTGCTCCCAGTAATACCGAGCCAGTGGTTTCAAAAACCGAAGCCAAAATGCAAGCCTGGCGTAAAGTAACGACACCAGAGCCCACAGCCGTGCCGAAGGAATTGGCAACATCATTTGCACCAACCGAAAAGGCTAAAATAAAAGCAATGATAAAGCCCACAATGACCATCCACAGGTACTCTTCCATTGCCATCTTTCCCCAAACCGTAGCTCAGCTTCCCCTTTGCAAATAGTTAATAGTCAAGGCTGGAGGGCACCGTAACGGATTTGGAAAGCAGATTTCTTGTAAACAATGAGTTCTCTCTGGAAAGTGCTGGGTAGTGTTAGAATGTGAAGAAACTGCTAACTGCTGATTTTCAAACTACTATAAATACTGTTCATTTGGCTGCCTTCGGTCAGCAGTGAAAGACATTCCATATTTTTCTCCCAAACTGGTACAACTGCGATGTTCTGTCCTGCAGCAGAAAAAAAGGAAAAAAAAAAGAAAAAGAAAACAGAATTAAAAAAAAAAAAAAAAAGAAGGGAATACTCAGCGGAACCCGTAACAATGCGCGTTTTCAGAAGTAAACAGATGATTTAAACCCACTAATGGGGTCCTACCTCGGCATGTGACTGTTCTAATCATAAAGCAATTCAGAAAAGGTTAAAATGAGGTCACCTCCAAAGCAATATGTTTCTTGCGATATTACTGACCGAGAAAAATCTTTTGAGCGATTTAAAAGGATTTAGAAAGGTTGGGGGTTTTGTTTGGTTTGAATTTACCTAGCAGCGTGATAAGCCCTCTTTTTAGGAGGATCCTTCTTGGCTTTTTGCACCCAGTGAATACATAGAATATATAGACCATGGGATACAGCCTAATTCCCAGCTGATGTATTCTCCTGGCTCCATCAACCCCAGCAGAGCTCTCACTATTTATCAGGAAGAGTCAGGGATGCACTCCTTTCAAAATGATTTTACCTATCTGTCTGTCTAGGAGATACCGCTGAAAATACTCTGAAGAGTCATTAACGTTCACCTATTGCTGTTATCACATCCCATGCAGTAAGACTGGCTGGAACTCAGGAAAAAAAGGAGAGTTTATGACCTTTGGAAGGAGGGGCAGGCAATTCAGGAGGACATGAATGTCATGAGGTTATGCTGGGAGAAAATTAGAAGGGCCAAGCCCAGCCAGAACTTAACCTGCCCTCTGCCGTAAGAGACAATAAAAAATGTTTCCATAAATACATTTCCATCCTTTATTGGATGACAGAGTGACAAAGGATGAGGAAAAGGCTGAGGTACTTAATGCTGCCTTTGCCTCAGTCTTTAATATGAAGGCCAGTTGTTCTCTGGGTAACCAGCCCCTGAGCTGGAAGACAGGGACAGGGAGCAGAATGAAGAGCCCACAATCAAGGGGAAATGGTTAGTGACCTGTTACACCACTTAGACACACACAAGTCCATGGGGCCAGATGGGATCCACCCAAGGGTACCGAGGGAGTTGGCAGATGTGCTCACCTAGCCACCTTCCATCGTTTTCCAGCCATCCTGGCTGACAGGGGAGGTCCACAGTTGACTAGAAGTTAGCCAGTGTGACACCTGTCTACAAGAAGGGCTCTACAAGGAGGATCCAGAGAACTACAGGCCTGTCAGTCTGACCGGGGTGCCAGGGAAAGTCGTGGAGCAGGTCAGCTTGAGTGCCATCATGCATGTACAGGACAACCAGGCGATC
>NW_010265332.1:0-8413 GCF_000690775.1 Eurypyga helias
GGAGCCCTCCCCGGCGGCGGCGGGGCCTAGGGCTGGCCCCCGCGGAGGGGTAACGCCGTCCCCGGCACCAAACCGGCCGTTCGTTGTGGGATGCACGTGAGGGCGGGTGCGTGCGGTCCGCAACCACTCGGCCGTCCTCCGGCAAAAGCAGCTGTTAAAAGACTCGCCCGTTCCATCATTGTTGCGTTAGTGAAATCCCGCTTTTCTCCGTTTTCTTCGCTGTTACTGTATGGAAGCTTTATTCCAGCAGAAGAGCCAAAAAAGTGAGTCTGGCCTGCAGGCACGGTACTGTGTTAAAACAACGCAGATCTGAGGAGGTGTTTTTCTTAACGTTTCTAGTGTAGTAATTCTGTAGAGTACAACATCATGAACTAAAGCTACATACGGGGTTTTTCTTGAAGTTGAGAGATACAGCAACTTAAATGCCTACAGCACGTGCAGGCGTCACGTAAGTGTCGTTATCTGTATGCTCTTATATGTATATATGTATGTATATTTTGGAAGAGCATACCGTTTCCCAAAGAGTACAGATACTGAAGCATTGTATTAGCCAACGAGAACTGCGCGTAAAACTGGTGTTTTCAAAGACAAGTCAGTTGCAGAGCTGACAAATCAAGAACTTGAGCTTTAGAGACTTTGATTTCGAAGTAAAAAAACATGTTCTTAAATAGCTGTTTTCACGATTGAATTATTTTTTCCCATATATCTAATTTAAAAAAAAAAAAATCTGATGTGGTGCTGTGGCGCGGTTGCCTGGCTTTGTGGGTTATAGAACACAGTGACTCAGTTTGTCCCAAAGTTACAACTTTGTTCTTGAAACTTGAAGGGCATTGAGGCGGGCGTGAATGTTTAATGCTAAGAAATTTTGGTGAGGGGAGGGAGGCAGACAGTGAATTTCTGTGTGCACGTTTTAATGTGTTACTTCTTTCATATCAGCTGGGTAAAAGGATCAAGAAAAGGGAAAAATTATGATGCTGTCTCAGGCTTCAATTTCATGGCCAGTTCTGCCATTTCGAACAGCTTGTTGCTGAAGGAAGAAGGTTTTTCTTCCTCCTTTCTGCCCTTTCCTGTTGATGGCTGTGCTGTCTGGGTCTCCTCCCATGCACTGACTCTGGCACTTGAGCACTTCTGTAAGTTGATTTAACTCACCAAAATAGCAGGAAACTGTTTTTCATTGAATTTACTTTCTACCGCTTTAGTACGTAAAACTGAATTTCATTGGCTCAGAGGACCCTGATGAGAAGCCAGGGACAGGGAAAGCACAAAGAACAATTTCTCAGATGAGAAGGGAAAATAGGAATAATATTTTTCAGTGGCACTGGGCTATTGGATCATTTTGCTATGTATGCAAGCACCTTCTTGATGCTTTTGTTACTGCTGGTAAATTAGACTATGACCCTTGTGCTTTTCGTAGTGGTACAAGTCCAGAAAGAAAGATTGTAATACACTTAGTCTGCCCCTTGCTAATATCAGCTTTCTGTAATTGGAGCTTCTGATTTCTATTTCACCATTATACTCTTACTCATTCTAGGATGGTTCTTTCTGTTCATCATGCTACAGAGTTGCTAGAATGCCTGTGGCTGAGATAAAATACTTCTAACATGTTCTTGTGAAAAATTTATTAGTACAAGTGTTTTCTTGGAGGACCTGGGAAGTTGTAGCAGGTCTAAGATACCTTGCAAACTTGTGTTATATTTGCGGTGAAAGACTCTACTGTGGCTTTTGTATCACTGTCCCTGGTTCTGTGCAGATGCAGAGCCTAAAAACGGCCCTGTCCCAGAAGCGAGAAGTGACTGTCACTTACTTTTTACAATGCATTGCAAGAAGTTGTGCTACGAAATCTATGGCAATACCTTCGTGTCGCCTAGGTAGCAGGTGTGCTGATGACTTCAGTCACTTGTTTGGCTAGCTGACTGTGGCACCTGGAACGAGGTGCTTACTGAGGTACAATTAAGTGAACGAGTGTGTCAGGAAATAAATTACATTACAGCCCTACTTCTTGTAAATACCACCCTCCAAAGTATTTTTATCTTGAAAGGAGTCTTGTGCTCAGAGCAAGAGAATCAGGAGACAGATTCACAATTATCAGAAGTAGTATTATGGTTTCAAAAACTGTTTGAAGAGACTAAAATTAAAATATGTCCAGGGACTGTGCTACGGACTGCGAATGCAACTGCATTGGCAACAATGATAGCTTCGTGAGGATGCTGCTAGTACAGAGGGTTGGCTCAGATGCAGTTTATACAAACGTGTACATATCATACAGACAAAGGATGTACTTGTTCTTCCGCTGTTAAATGTGAATTGGTCTCTGTTTACCTCTAAGAGGTATCTGGTAAAATGATACTATTGATAAAACAGATGAATTGGTGAGACTTTTGCACTTAAACCTACATCTGGTCTTCAGTGGCTTACAGAGCAAAGTCTGTTTACCTGCTATCACATAAATCATAGTCCAGACAGTAAAATAGACCAAGAATTGGTTTGAGATTCAGGAGTAGTTGCCAGAAAAACTGTGCTGTTTTTTTTTATGATTGACATAGTTTCCTCTTAGTCAGCAGCTAGCCTTGCTGCCATCACACCTGGAAATTTTTTAAAGTATATGCTATGTTTTTGTCAATTCCACAGGTAATGGAAAGTTAAAGGAAAACATTTATTGTTCTGATTAAGGGACTTCCTACCATTGCGGAGTAGAACCAAATTAGGGAATTTAATTACCAGAGTTTTATTTGTTAGTGGATATGGTATTGGCAAATTGATGAAAGCAAGTTATTTTAGATAATCATTTTATCAAAACAAATACAGTACCAAAATACGCTATGTATCTCTTAGATTAACAGTGCCCCCTCCGTCCAGTTTACCGGTGTATGCAGTACAGCAGAAAAATGTAACGGCTGCACTGGGCGAGCCTGTTCTCACTCGTTTCGTCGGCAAATTCTTGGTCACTTCCTGCTCTTACTTCTGGAGGTAGCTGATTTGTTCGGAGTATATAATTCACACAAGTGAATAAGATTTCTAAGCCTTCAAATTGTTCTTAAGCCATGCTCCCTATGCTAAAGAATCCCATTTTCCTGCTTCTTCAGTTCTACTGTACCACTTGCTACTGCTCCAAAACAGAGTTGCAGCTTCTTACCGAACCTTCTCAGCTGCTTTCCGTACGGTCTGCCCGTGACTTACCGTTACCGCTCTGCCTGCGTCAGGGCCACGCGGTTCCTACTCCTGAACTGCTAATGCATGGGAATTGCGATGTGTGGGTTCTCTGTACTCCCTTTTCCTCTTCCTCCGCCCAAACGACAACGTGTATAGTGATGCCACTGCTGGCCACTTGATAGGTGGCAATTACGGTGTAACAATTAGCAGAGAAGTTTTCAAGGTGCAGACGCTTGGGGTTAAGCAGTTGCCACCCATCAGCTGCCAGCTGCCAGCTGAAGTCCTCAGTCCAAAGCTGCCTAGTACCTCCGTGTCACTGGTCTATATACAGCCACTTTTTAAAACTGAGATCTTCTTATCTTCCATTCACCAAGCCCACTTTCATTTTCCAAATATTCTCATCTGAAAAAGTAATCTAGAGCCTTTGCAGGCCATGCAGAATTAGGAATAGCAGAATCAGTGGCTATTGCTAGGGGTGCTTTCTTAGCTGCTCTGGCATTCGATACGTGATGCCTAGCTAGAGGTCTCATTTTGTTTAAGTGCTGGGTGCACTTTTGGACCTTGTAGTGGTTGGCAGCATGCCAATAATGTGCTCTGGTGAGGAAAGAGAGGTCGGTAAAATGAGTTCTTTGGCCTGCCCCATCAGTGAGTCATAAGCTTTACAGACCTGCTTTGGAGCATCACTGAGAGGGGATCTCTTCGGATTGTAAACAATCACACAGTGTCTACATCCTTTCAAACTGAAGAACAGTTGAAATCCGTTTCTTCCAGTTCAGAAAGTTTGTAACATTACAAAAGAGGTCTTAGTAGCACTGAAGAGCAAATTACACCTTGATCTGGTTCTTTCAATATTACTGTTACTAGAAGCTTACTGTGTTTGGTTAGTTAAGATGCAGTACACTGTAACAGTTTACTAGGATTACCTTTATTTCTACTATACCACCTCACACACTGGGAAGGTGTTTTTTGTAAATACTTCCAAAGTCAGTTTTCCTTTTTCAGATCCTTTCTTAAATATTCTTGTAAAAGGTAGCAAACATCAGTGGGGTTTTGTGCACTGAAGCAACGTAGCACTGGCCCGATCTGTGCTTTCAACATTTCTCTTGTTCCTTACCTGCCTGCCTTACTTGATCCCTTTCATCTCTTAGGGATAGTTTTGTCTTTATTCCAGAAATGGATAATGAATCCTGTTTCCTACCTAACATATGTATGCGTTGCAACAGTGTAAGGTTTCTCAGATTGGGTGAGACTATGCCAAAACTGGCTCTAAAAAGCCTTTCCGAGTATTGTCTTTCAGTCACTGTTCCTCGAAACGAGTTCTATCAATGCAGAGAAATGTAAAGAATTTTTTGAGATGAATGGACTAAAGTTAATGTTTTCTTTTATATTTTGGGAGAAAACAGGTGAGTGTGTAAAACTGTGTGCTGCTTCTCTCATATTCCGCCTCACACCGTGCTCTTGATCTTCTTCTGATGCAACAATTCTTGTACTTCACATTCAAAAATTTCTGAAGTCTACCCAAAGTTTTAGGAACTTTTTAAGGTGTGTAGCACAATGGCTCCTTGAATGAGGTTTAGATCTCACAAACATGAATGGATTGTCAAGGAAGGAAACTGCTAGCTGCTTGATGTTGTTTATACTGAAATCCAGGAGGACGTTACACAGTAGAGTTTGGTAGCTGCTAATTCATTAGGCATGGAGGAGGGGAGAAATTGTGATTAATTTCTTGCTGTCTGGGATGTGAGAGTGAATTAGTTATCAAAACCTTGATTTTTTTTTTTTAATCATGTTTTTAGAGGAGGATGGTTTGTAATCTGAAATTCAGAAGTAGATTTTTGGCAGTATGTATTGAAATGAGAAGCAAATAGCCTAGTAACTGCAAAGTTATGTCTAGTTAGGGTGCATCACAGGGGTTCAGATTTGTCTCTTTGCTAGACTGATCAATGTTTTTGAAGGTGTGTTCAGCATTCCCAGAGTCTGATTGTGGCAAGAAGCAGCCTTTCTTAATTTCTTGTAAGTAATGGTAGTATCCAGCTTTTTTGATGTATTTTTTACTTTTCTTCTAAGAGTTAAATGAAAATGTTTACAACCATATGATGCCAAAGCAATACTGACTTGCTTCTTGCCCAACTTGGCAGTCACTTGTGTAGCTAGCTCAGAAACAACGGTGGTTGCCCTGAGCTAAAAAGGAATGCTGGAATGTGGTAGCAATAAAAGTAAACTGTAGAAAAAATTATGCACACACACATCTGATGGGGAGAGTTGAAAAGAGTGTATGGCTTATTCCTTAATGTAGCATGAGATAACATCTCTTTAAACTAGACAACTGATTTCTGTTCTAGAGGAGGGAACTTGAAAGACTTCTTTGCTCTACCCTGAGGCATCATATTTTTGAGATAGACAACTTGGCATGATCACGTCATAAGAAAAGGCAGTGATTGTCATTGTAGACTTTTTGGGTAGATAGTTCTTAAATGCATATGTCAATATTTCAGAGCTGCTTTGAATACTTTTGTATTTAGTGTTGGTATAGAGAGCCATTCACAATATGCTTTTAATAGAAATTTCAGTTTTGCTTTTCTAATAAATCTTTTTTTCCCTGTGCACCTCCACTGTTGGTTGAAGTTGGAGTAGCACAGACCAGTCTTGGCAGCTACAGGAGTACTGCTGTAGGTGAGGTGTCAAGGTTTGAACTGCCGTCTTGTCTTCATGCGTTCAAGACGGATGTAACTGTTCTGTTAGCATGCTAATATCTAGTCTGCCCTTGACAAATGAAGATATGCTCTGAAAATAAAATGTGTGTTTTCATCTCATGTAGATCTAAACTGGAGAAGGATATGCTGTTGTTCCTCCATCTTAGTTTCAAATACATTATATTTTTTGTGTGTTCCTGCAGCGATTTCTTAATAGCGTATTCTACTTATGTGGGTTCACGTGCCTCATACATAAGCGTATGCTTCCTTGGCTAGCACTTGTCACACATCTACTGCTCTTTGTGCTCTACACAAAGGTTTTAAAAAGCAGAGAATGTCTTATTGTCTCTTTTTTTTTTTAATACAAGGAGTAGTATTTTTGCTTTCAGTTTATGAACAAGCAACTCCATTTCCTCTTCCGTTTTGGTGATCATCCAAGTCAGTACATTAATGTTGCCTAATAGGCTGCACTTTTTTTTTTTTAAAAGGAGAAAACCCCACAGTTGGAAGCTAGAATGAATTTAAGATTAAGAGTGAGGGTCTTCCAGTGAAGGATGAATATATTAAGTGTGTACATTTTTCCTGGAAGAATCTCATGTGCCAGGAAAATGGAAAACTGCAAGTCCCTCTTCCTGAAACTGGAAGGACAAGCGTTAAAGTCCTTTGCATACTTTTCAGGTAAATCAGTGGGATTGGCTGCAAACCCAGGAGCATGGAACTTCTCTGAGCCAATTCAACAGAGGAAAAAGTTCTGGTTCAGGATTTCGCTATAAGAATTTGAGTATGGGTTTATTATTTTCAGAGTCTTTTTGGAAAATGAGACTCCCTGCTTCCTCAATCATTGGTTTCACTTAGCTTCAGATGAGCTCTTAAGTTAGCAGGCATTGCATATAAAACATACTGGAGCTTCTAACTCCCGGTTTGATTTTTTTTTTTTAATTTAAAATCCATATGTCCTTGGTAAACAATATTATTGAAGTACATTTATGGAAAGCCAAATAAGTTATTCTTGAAAAAATGACTTCTTAGGAAACATTCTTGTTGTACCTTCATATTTAGCAAAACCCAAAACAAAACCTCAGGCAGTGGTTATTCCAACCAGTTATTTCAGTGTTCTTTTAGCTGAGTTTTGGTAGTGGCTGCTTAAGCACTGTAAACCTGAAGTCTTACCTGATAAACTTTCTTGGGCTATTTTAATTCAGCAAGAAAATAATCTTTTTGTCTAAAAAGAGCATCTCTGATCCTGACAGTACAGGTCGTGATGCAAAAAAAGTTGAAGTAGTCATCAATTAGACTTTCTGAAGCCAGGCATAAGTTATTACTATTTTGTCAAATTAACTTCATTAAATAATCAAAACTCCTCTATAACTCCAAAAAAGATTGGTTCTTATTTGTCCAGTGAATCAGCTCAATGTATGAATGTTCCTTGGGGGGTTTTAACTAATACAGGAATGCAATTCCAGAAGAAAAATTGCTGTTAAATATTATTATGAATGCTCCTTCTCCATGCTATATGCATGATTTGGAAGCGATTCTGCACGGACAGAATTTAACAAGCTGAAGAGCTCTTGTACTATGGGAAAGTTCAAAGTGAGAGGACTGGTCTTGCTTTGAGGTTGTTCATACGTTCTTTTGAGTTTACCAGTTTGGCTCCAGAATACACCTTTCTAGGAGTTACAGTTCTAAAAATTGTTTCAGTCTTCAGGGCTACAAGGCAAAAAAAAAAATCATGAAACTGTAGTCAGGTACTTGCATTAACACTGTTTTGCTAGTTCTGTTCTGTTCTTCACCCAAAATATTTTAGCTGGCAGTTATTTAAAAGCTATGGAATGCATGAGGAGAAAAGCTATTTTGCATAGATAGGGGAAATGCTGAAATGATTTACCTTAAAACTACTGTAGGTGTCCTATTAGAAATGGTGTTCAGTTAGTATGTTTAAAATGTAGTCGTCTTTGACACTATTGATCACTATCCCAAAGAGCCTCATTCTAGCTACTGTGAAGAAAACTTCTGTCCCAACTAAAACCAGCACATTCTTCAGTGTTTCCCAGTGGTGCTGTCTGGATCATGGTACAGTATTGTGGTAACCAGTGTGTTTGTGTCATGTCCATGAGTATGGTGTTTGTGGCAAGTATTGCCTTCCAGTGCTCTGATAGTGGTTTTTCGCTAGCAGGAGTTCCACATTTGATTTATTGACAATTCAAGCTTGTTTCCAAGTAAAATGTCAACTAGCAGATAATGATTTTTTTCCTTCCAAGGAAGTATTTTCAGGTACTCAAAACTGTTGCAAAAAGGGTGTTTCTTAAGCGTGTTTATCGAACGGCCCCCAGATGTTCAGTACTTACAGCTGCCTTTGCTATCTTGTGCCCTCTCTGTGTGTGTGTAACTGATTCTGTTCACATTTACCAGGGTAGGTATGTTTTAGTATAGTATCTTGTTTTGTGTGTAGTACTGATCAGCTTATCTCAATTGAATATATGGATGCAGATTCTTGGGTGTGGAGCTCACACTGAGAAGGATTTTTAGGCTACTTAATCATCTTGAGCAAGCTGAAGCAAGCCCTCCCACCC
>NW_010265332.1:8466-37924 GCF_000690775.1 Eurypyga helias
CCTATAATCTCTGAGCATTTTACAGATGTAAAAGAAATATTTCAAAAGTGGTATTTCATAGGGATTAGTGGGTTTTTTTGGAATGAGCTTTCTAGAAAGCAGGTAAATATGAGATTTTGTTACCAGGATTGCTGTCATTCTAACGGTATTTGTGTGATAATTTGACAGATAGGTGCATACTAATATACAGAGTCCTCTATACTTAGCTGTTCTTACATGATGAATAGCTTGGATATTTCAGGATTACCAACTAGTGGTCAGGGATCGTACGCTTTTTTAAGGAAGTGACTTAAGCGTACTGCACCAGTAAAATTGGAATAACGTCTTTTTAAAAGCTTATGCATTTAGTTATCTTGCAACAATGGGTTTTGCTTAAAATATTACAGTTTGGGTAATGATCTTGTGCCTGACTAACCTTCACTGTTCCACTTAATAGCTTAAAATACTCTAAAAATAGTGTAATTTCATAGTGTCAGGGTCATGAAAGGAGGGGGAAAAAAGGCTACTGTGACTTAATAGGATTTTAAATTGTTCATCCATCAGATTATCGAACAAAAAACTCCCTGAACTAAAACCATACACTGAAATGCACAGGTTCATGCTTGTTGTTCATGCTGACTTTTACATTGCATCTCTAAATAAATGGAAAGAAGTCTTTTTCATTCCATTCCAACTGGTACCCTTTTGAGCTGGATATGTGCAGAAGTTTAAAAACAAACACCACAACAATAACCAAACAACCCCCAAAACCCAAACCAAGGACTCTTTAAATAAAGAGTACTAGGAAACTTTAATGGCTGATGTTTTTGTTTGGTTTTGCATTAAGGCTATGCTTAAAACACTTGTTTCTAAGATGCCCAACTTCATAATTCCATTAATTGTTTGAACTGATGTTGTTGGGGGAAAAAAATAGGTGTTTGGTTCTCCCCTCACTTTGAGCAAGCTGGTGTTTTCCCCTGTTGCCAGCACACAAGTCTGGTGTCAGCCGGTGGCAGTTGCTCTTTCAGCATCGGTGGCAGCTGTGGAGGCAGCAAGTGGTCATCTGAAATCTGGAGGCTGTCCTCAACCATGAAGCCAACCACCTGAACTTTGGTGTCCTGTTCCAGAGTCTTGAGCAACAACAGTGCGCCTAGGTCTTGCCTAGAAAGAAAAGTCAAGAGTTACGGAAGGGCAGCAGTGTATTTGTATTAGTTTGTATTACAAAGGTCGTGCTCCTGGCAGTTGAAAAGTTGGGGATATTCAATTAGAGACACAATTAAACTTTGTAATTTGGAAAAGCTTTGGGCTGCTGTAAGTGCTGATCCCTTGGTCACCGAAGAATCCTTAGGGAGAGAGAGCTGTTCCAAATACTGTGTTGAAAGATACAAGGGAAAAATAGTGCAGGAAAAAGGGAAAGGACAAACAAACTGAATGCGTTTAACTTTTTAAAATCTACATCAAAATACAGTGCTAATAAGATTGCTGGCTTCTGAAAATCAAATTTTGGAAACCATGGGAGTATGCTAGAACTGCGGTGCTGTGCCGATAGGGCTGCACAAATCAATGGTGCTATATCTGAGCAAAGTGTGCTTGGGACTCCAGGAGTAGTGAGCCTGTGTTAGCCCCTTGATAGGGGTAGGTAGAGTGCTCTGTTACTGGTTCTTACTGCTCTTTGTTTTGCGTAGCTGCTTTGTTGCTAAATGGAGAATCTGTTCTATGGTCTGTTCTTTAGCAAGGCATGCACCTATTTTTCCTAGATACTGTTTTCTGTGATGAAATGGGCCCAAATCTAGAGCTTGTTATCTAATATAAAGAAGTTCAGAGAAATGGTTTGGCTTTTTTTTTTTTTAATAGTGCGCTCTTCTAATTGAGCTTTAGTAGAACCTAAGGGAGAAGATCATATGTATTCTTACTTAAGAAGCCTAGTAATAAACTAATCTAGAGAGGTATTTCAGTGTTAAATAAGCAAAAGTTAAGCATTATGCTTATTAAATTTATGATGTGCTTAATCTCTGGTGTAATGTTAACAAGAACTGGGTTTTTTCTAATAGCTTCCAACAATATGCTCCCAGTTCACAGTATTTGAATGCTAGGTGGTGCAGCCTTTTGGGAATAAAGATTTTTCTGTTGTGTTTGTCTGACTTTGTGTCCTTGGTATGTTTCAGGCATGATACTGTACTAAGAAAATTTTCAGTTATCTAGCAGGTACCTTTTGCCATTACTTCTAGAATGAAAAGACTTAAAATAAAAAATGTTGGGATGTGCTGGATTGTGTCTGTTGAAATGAGGTGGTCACGGTGTATAAGGATTCTGCTGTATGTATCCAAACTTGAAGGATGTATGCAAAAACCCAATTTACCTCCTCTGTGGTAATTGTATGTATAAGAAAATAAATGTGCACAGTTATTGGTAGGATAAAAATGAGTTTTCAGTGATGATATAATGTTTAGAGTATTATGAATTTTTTTTTAAATTTTTTTCTTAATAGTTGTTTAAACTGACAGACATGTTTGGGGAGGAGAGAGGAAAATTGTTCTTAAATGATTTTTAAGAGAGATATGTATTTAGGTTCAGAATTTTGATTCTGTTCTGGCAGATTACCATGGGGGTTTACAATACTGTACCTGGGATTTCTTCCTTGACTTTTCTGTTAGGTATTTGTCTTTGTCTTTCAGAAAGCCTCTTTTTCATAATTTCGGGATAAAATATTGCATTGCAATACCAAGCGAGTAGAGTCTTGAGTCTGTTAGACATTCCTGAGTGCATTATACTATTTCTTATCAATTAACTTTCTTTTTGGGTTTTTTCTTTTTTTTTTTTTTTAAACCCACGTGGTATTATTTCCTCATACTCTTGACAAAGCCAGATCTGCCTTGGCTGTCTGACCTCCTCCACAGCCTGCATTCTGACTTCTGGGGGGGCTTCCTCTGCTACTGTTCCACAGAATGGGAAGAAGTGAAAAAGTTCCTTGTTCAGAGTGCCTCTGGTGCCTTCTTATACCTCTCATGTATAAGAAGTCATCCTCCCCCGCTCCTCAGTCCTTCTGTGCAATCCATCTATGTGTGCTCAAGCCAGAGTTGCACTGCCCCAGAGAGTGAGTATGTTGGCTATGGTATACTTGGCTCGGCTGAAGGAAATCTTGCAGTTGCACGTGGAGAAAGGGAAAAGGAGCCACTGCTACATGCAGTGTATTCCAGACTTAGCAAGAGCATCTCTTGGTCTTGCCACACACTTAACCCTCTTCGTGTTGGCCCAAGATACGTGTTTTCAGTTTTCACATGGCTGGGAGAGCACTCCTGTAGTTTGCTTACCAGGAAGGTTACTGAGCTATGGTAGACTGATTGCTGTGTTTAGTTAACTGGGGAGTATTGCCAGCCTCAAGAAATGACTTGGATATCTTAATTTCCCTCTGGCAAAAGCTTTATACAACGTATTGAAAAATCGTTTGAGCATGAACTTTGTTTAACTTACAGTGAAAATAAATTCCACAGTTAGTTCTCCATTAATAATGTTTAAACATGTGAATCAAGGGAGTGTTAGCTTGAATGACCTAACTGGTCCCATTTGGTTTAATGTGGTGAGGGAGGAGGATCAAGAAATCCAGATGGAGAACATGGAAGCCAGGAGTGACTTCATCAGTTTATACCTTGAATTATGCCCAGAGGCAATAATTGCTCATATTGGAAAGTTGCTGGCATTATCATCAGTTTTGGGGACGGGGGGAGAAAGAGACAGACCAAAAAACCCAAGCCCCATAACTTAACAACAACCCACTCTCTCACTCCACCACCACTAGAACTCTAAGTTCAAGTTTTTGTAATTGGAGTTGTTTACTGAACCTATGTTGTGCAATGTCTGAGCACACAGCATGTGTACACTTCACTGCTAGTTCACTGTAATGTACAGTGTGAACCATTCTTTTACTGTATTATGATTTGTAACTCTACACTTGTGCTTCTGCAGTTAGGGTGGAGCTTACCTGGAAATCAACTGCAGAATTTTGCAAACTGAATTAATGAAATGCTGCCGGTCTAGTGCTCTCCTAAAATATGGTTTGAAATGAAAAAATATTTTTCAAATTGACACATTCTGACAGAACGACATCCAAAGCAGGATGAGGACTGACTTTACATTCTACCAGACGACTGCTATGAGTAGCACTTCTGGGACTGAATCTTTTCATGTCATGGGCATTGTAATATCAGAAACTAAATTCTGAGATTCAGATTTGAGTTCAATCTGAAAACAAGCATTTGGAAACCTTGAGGAATTGGTATGGCCTAAGAGTGTGTTCACGTGGCGTTTCATCACAGGCAATGTCAAGTTTTCTACTTTAGTCTCTGGCAAAGGTATAACTACTGACAGTAAACATGCAGAAGTATATACAGCTAGCTTGCTTCTAGATGAAGTATGAGCTGTGCATGTAGTTCAAGGTTTAAAAGGTAGAATTTAATTTTTATTTTGCCAGTCATAGGGTATTTTTCAATGACCACAGACCCAACATACCTTGGCATCACTCAGCAGTGCAAAGGAGAAATCCTTAAAATTTCTAAAAAATTCTAGAAATCCTAAAACCCAGCAGTTACCTTCTCATGATTAACAGTCTGAGACTCAAGCAGATATGACGACCACTGAACACTAAATTACCATGTTGCACCAGTAGCTTGGCAAACATTTAAGAAACTTGAGAATTTATTGTTAATCGTGATCTAATCTCTACAATGGCCAATTTTTATTTCTCTATTTGACATTCATGATGCTAGAAAACTTTTTAAAAATAAATTGAGAAGCAAAACATGAAATTAAATCGTTCAGTTGGTAGGGGATTTCAAATTAATAATCATTCATGTATCTTAGTGTTGCTTATGGGTTAGTCCAGTTAGCTGCAGTGGGAGAGTTTGGACTCGTCTTCCCCTTTGAAATTACTACTGCCTCAGAACTTCAGTGTTGTACTTAAACCCATATATTGAATTTTCATTTACAGCGCTTCGGTGCTCCTATTAAACGTATGTAGACTGATATTACCAGTGGATCTAATGGAAAAGAATAACTTGAAGGAATCTGATGAGGAAGATGACAACTACAACTTTCAGCAGATTTCTCGACTGTAAATGCTACTTCAATATATAACTCTTCTTTCTTCCCCAAGAAAGGTTTTGCTTAGATTCTCAAAACACTGAGTAGAAAACCAAGGTCTTGTCTTACTAAAACCAGCTTGTGTGTTTTATGTATGCATATAACTTTAACAGGTCTTAGAATATTACCTAATTTTGGAGTAACTTGCAATAATTCAGGAGTATCAGCACTGCATTTAAAAAACAGTTGTAAATTATTTGCTTGCTAATGTAGTTAGTTTACATCCTTTTAAATCAAAGATACAACTGTAGTGTTGGTAGACCACTAAATAATCTTTCTGAACAACTACTGTTGAGTAGAAAGGATGGGAGGAGGAAGGTTATTCCTGAACATTGATTATTTTCTTAAAAGACTGAACTTGAAAGGCTTGCTTTATTTATGCATTCAATATGTTTCACGTGTTGTGAATCAAAAATTTGGCTTCTCTAATTAAAGTCAGATCACTTGCAGTGAAAACTATTTGCATCCAGAAATCTTCACAACTTTTTCAAGGTACTCTTCACTACAGGGAAAAACTCTGTTATGTTCCTAAATCATTTAAACTTTTCTTAAATTCGGACATTTCCTGTGTTTGGTGAAGGTTTGTAAGTCTTCCCACTGTTTCCAAAGGAGGTGGAAAGACTATGTTCTCAAATAAATAATGCTAAAATTATGAGAATCTTCATTGCTAACTTCACAGAGATTAGGCTTTTACCTGTGATGTGTGTTTTTATATCCTGGCACAAGTGTTTGATAGCTAAGAATATTCTTTGTCATGTCACATATATGACTGTAGCTATTGCATTCTGCTTTGTAAACGTAGAAGTAGTGAGTAGCTGCTGAGTCCATTGCTTAGGAAAGATCTTCTGTGATACATTATTCTGAAATATTTCAGATTTATAATTCCATAGATGAGCATTTCATATGGTTTCTTTTTCTTCTTTTCATATAATGCCTTTCTTCAGTCTGTCTTATGCTGAAAGAGGGCTTAGGTTAAAAGCCTTTCCTTTAAGGGTTTCCTTCTGTGCAACAATGTGTTTATTTCTGTTGCACGGTGCCTGTAAAGCACGTTCCTGTAGTTACAATGAAGAGAAGAACCATTTTGTGTGTAACCTTGTCTTGCACAAACGACTCCTTCACGAGAGTGTAAGCTTATTTTCAAAAGTGTGACTAACAAGAAGTTGTGGCTATTTGGTAACTGTTTTGTGATCTTTTTAGTTTCATAAGCCTATCTTGACCCTCTTTGAGACTTGGTCACAGGCTTCTTTTTGTAGTTTAGACGTATTTCACGGTTTAACAAATCTCTTAATACTCTTTGTGGCAATGAAAAAAGCTAGAAATGTTAATTGTTAGATGGATGTAAACGGTTTCCTGTAACTTACGAAAACACAGTTTTCTTAGTTGCCTCTAGATTCACTCCTTAACAGCATGTCAGATACAAATGACTGGTACTATTACAGACCTCCCTTATCGCTGAGGAGGCATAGAATGAAGACGTTAACTTTGCTCCTTACTGTTAATAGAAAAACATGCAAAAGACTGTACCCAAAAATCAGAATAACAAGCCTGCGTGTTGCCAAACAGCTGGACTTAACTTTCCCAATAACTATATGGTTTTATGTACTAGTTTTAGCTGGTAGATTTTTTTCTTTGCAAAGGTTGCAGTTTAACTTTTAATACTTACTCCCCATAACTGTGATAGGAACCTAGTAAAACTGACGATGGCTTTTAGAAATGTTTCCGTATTCTAGAATATTTATGCTTCTTTCCAATAATTTTTAGAAACATTTTAATCTTATTCTAAGCTTTTGTACCTTTGATGAACCAAAATACTCTCCAAAGTCTGTATGACAGATAATAACTGATGTTGAAACCATTGAGTTTAACAAAACAAGTTTGGCTGATTTCCTGGGAGGAGGAGATCTCTGAAAGATCTTTTGTCAATAACAGAAATGAAAGCTGCAGAATTGGAGCTGGAATCAGTTTATTTCATCTCTATACTATGCATTTGTTTGTCTTTAGTAACAAAAACTTAACATTTTTTTTCCTGTGTTTGCCTACCCCCCAGGGAGGCAATAATGCAGGGCATACAGTTGTTGTGGATTCTGTGGAGTATGACTTTCATCTTCTGCCAAGTGGGATCATCAATCCAAAAGTCACTGCATTCATTGGTAAGTGGGACATCTCTGACAAATAGACACTATAGTTACAGGCTTCTGACATATTAAAATAACAAAATATATCTGAGGGTATACAGGATTGGGATTTTGCTTCCTCAGATTTTCATAGGCCTGAAGTGGTCTACTATCTTGTTATTGCTGGCTTAACTCTATTGTGAAGTTTGAATTACAGAGGTTTCTTTTATTGTCTTGGATAGTTCATCTTTGTTCTTATCTGTCCTTTCAGTGCAAACTGCTAGCTGCCTGGCATATCTTCATTCTCCCATTCCCTCTTATTTTCTCTACCAATTATTTCTTACTCTCAGATTTCCTCCTCTCTGTTTTAATCTTCAGCCCTGCTAAGTAACTGCCAGTGCCTTTTGAAACATTGATGTTTTCTCCCTTTTCCATTGCATCATGACATGAATGCTGACTCCAAGAGACTTCTGCACTATGTAGTTTTTACCAAGAAGTCCTCTCAGGAGAGTACGTTAGAAGGCTTAGGGCAGTGGCAGTACTATGTGATGTCAGGATCTGTTTCCTTCCTGAAAGGGGGTTTAGGTTGTCCTGTCTGTTGTCTCTACAAGCCTACTTACCCCCTTCCTCTCTTGAAAACCTGTTTCCCATCATCTTTTTTTTTTTCTTTTCTTCTTCGGATTGTTTGTATGACCAACCTACTTAATAATGCCCTTAAAAATTCCTTGTAGAAGTGAAGGTAAATATAAAACATGTCTACACAATGTTATAACTGTGTTTGTGCGCTGTTTCACAAATCGGGATAGTCTCTGGATCACTAAAAGCTATGACCTATCAACACTTTCTTCCTGCTTTTTTGATACCCAGAACTCCTGTCCCTTACACAGTGTACTTCTCCAAATCTCTAGTGCCATGCTCTTCCCATCCCTTCCTTCGTATCTTATTGCCTTGAGCCTGTGGTCTCGCCCCTCAGCTTGGGTGCATGTACCAAGAGTGAGTGGTCACTGACAGTTTGCTAAACCGCATAGCAACTAAAGAGACTCTGTCGCTGCTTCCTTGGTTCCTAAACAGTACTTGCTGAATCCTTGGGTCCAGCTGGGACTGTATATTGGAAGTCGGCATTAACTCTTTTACATGATGGCATTTATTGGTTAATTGCCTCTTTTTAGCTGTTACATTGTGACTTGATAGTGGGATAGTTTTGGATCAGCTTGCCCTCCCTAATTCTTCTACAGACATTGAGCCAATGGGCATGGAAATAGATTGCCATGGAAGGGTAGGTTGGGATGTTAATGCTTCTAGTCTTGAGGCCTGTGTCAGATGATACTACTTTTATTCTCTTTCGATGTGTTACTGTATTATGTTTCTTTTAAAAGGTTATTGATTGAAAACAGTTAAAAAGAATGCTCATTTGCCATGCTTTGTTCGGTGGACTCAGGTTTGAGTAGGAAAGACCCCATCTTTTAAAAATACAGTAGGCAGGAGAGAGTTCTTTATAAGTCCTCTGTAGGTATTTGCTCGCTCTTGATCTTGTCTGCTCTGAAGTTTGTTCTAGCTTCTTTTAGGTCTGCCCTGTGTTTAAAATCTCAGGTGGGGGTAAATATTTGGCTTAGGATTTCTCTGAAAGGGTTATAGATTCAAAGGGGAAAAAGGAAAGGACAAGGGCAAAATGATTGGGGTATTATCATAGATTATTACCATCGATTAGGACTCTACCATGAAGGTTATAGTGAAGTCTTAAATACTTCATATTTGGATGTTTAGAAAGCTTTTACCTATGTGAAATTAGGTGATATGCATTAAAGTTTCAACTGGCAGGTCCCTTCCTTCTTTAGCTAGATGTTATTATATTGATAGCTTAGGATCTACTGATCTACTTACTGAGTTAGGTGTAACCTTAGATGGTTCAGTTTTGCTATATGGAAATGCTCCTTCATTAGGCACTCGGTGATGCTGGTTGTCTGAGCTAGTAACCTTTTTCTGTGCAATGTAACAGCTGTAGGAAAGCAAGCTGGCTTTTGACAGAGCTTTTTCCTCTGTTATTTTTGCTAGTCTGTTAACAACCCCAACTCCATATATGGAATATTCTGTGCCTATTTACAGCAGAAGTGTGCTTGAGGGGATGCTAATGTTTATAACGATGATAGAAATGTGCTAGGCTTTTAAAAAACAGTAGAGTTATTAAAATGAAGTACAAAGAGGGAGTTTAATTTTACATGGGAGGAAGAGGAAATTGCATTCTGGACTTTTCCACAATACTGTTTGTCCTGATCTAAACTGAAAATTTTTTGAGTTTATAAAAAAGATTCAGTGCATGCAGTTAAAAATGCCTAAATCAGTCTCTTACTAATACCTAAGAATAAAAATTGCATTGTTTTAAAGTTGAAAAACTTAAATAAAATATTCTGCATACAAAACATGAAGTGTCTTTGAGTTGTTAGGAATTTTTTTTTCCAATGCTCAGTGCAATTAATTAAATTTTGTGTAATGGTTTTCTTCAGGAAATGGCGTTGTAATTCATTTGCCAGGACTCTTTGAAGAAGCTGAAAAAAACTTAAAGAAAGGAAAAGGTAAGAAAATTTAAGATACTACTCTAAAATAACTCAAACCCTCCTCAAAAGATTTGGATGGAGGATGCCTCTGTAGAGGTTATGTACAGTGTCTTTTTCCAGAACTCCATCTAGCTGCTAGGAGTCTCACTGGAAGTCCCAGCACCTGCACGGGAAGAGGGACTGTGCAGTTTCAGAAGACAGCATGCTCTAAATACGAATTATCTGCAGGCTCTTTCCTGTGCATAAAGCAGTGAATTTAAGAAGTGAAACTACTGCTTAAAGTGTATTACCTGTTCATAGTCATTTTACAGTGTTAGTGTACAGTTTGATACATGTTAATATAAACAAATGCTGTGGTAATCACTTCTTGGTTTGGAACTCAGCTTTTTTGATACTTCCTGTTATGTCTATGGCCGTGCCCGGCAGCAGTCTGCTGTAAGTGAGGTATATCCATGCTCTAGATTATTAACTGAAAAGTTACCAATTGATTGCTGAATTTGAGGAACTAGTAGAATAGCTAGAATTCTTCCTCAGAATTTCTGGGCTTTGTAGGCTGACAGGTGTAGGCTGTAGTTTTAGTTATTGAAATCCACGTTGGGTTTTTTTTTCCCCTCTGGAACGTGATTGCTCCATCTTTGAATAGATTTACTGAAGACTAAACATAAAAAGTATGCATCCTTTATACATCAGAAGACAAAAACGCTATACAAAACATAATTTGAAGTCTTTAATTTTGTCTTTTAAGGTCTAGAAGGCTGGGAAAAAAGACTAATAATTTCTGACAGGGCTCATATTGGTAAGTTCCTGTTTGTGGTTTGGTGTTGATATTTTGTTAATATTTTTGTTTCCTCTGACCTTTCCATGGCAGTAAAAGCGTGACAATTTTTAGCCTTCTCTATATATAGGTATGTACTTTTCTTTGGATGAAGTCTCCATAGGCTGCTTTAGTTTATTGCAGATCCTACAAAAAATCATTCAATGCTCAGGACCCTTCCAGGTTTATATTCCAGTGACTCTTTAATCCTGTCCTGTAAGCATAACCTAGTCAGGAAAGCAGGTTCACTTTCCAAGCCAAAGGTTAGAGTTGCAAAGCAGTCCAGAAATTAGTTGGCTGAAGGATTCGTTACCCACTTGGGTGTAAAAGCAGTGTTGCTTATATCAGTTTCTCTGCTGGGAAATCACATGACTGGGTGTGACTGCCAGACTAACGGCCTTCCTACTGAGTAAAGTGCTGGGTACTCCAGAGAGGAGACTTTGTGGGAAGGGCTCTACAGGCATAGAGGCAGTGGCTGCCCCTCTCGCAGGGAGCTCATCAGTCAGTGACGCGTATTGATTCCAGCCTATGTTCCAGATGACTCTGCGGTTCAGAGCCTGGAGTAAAGTAGCATTTAGAGTCCCAACCACCAACACAGACCTTCAGAGGCTCTTCCTGTATCACTCCTAGGACATCTTTGTTATTAAATTCATCCTTTAAATTAGATCTTTAGATACTGCAACATAATAGTAACAGCATGTAGGAGGAAATGGGCTTATTGCTGCTCTGGTAGTCATCTCCTGAAGGTGTGAACTTTTCAGGGTCTTTATCAGATAAAAGCTTGTAACACTAGAGAGAAGGTTTTGCTTTTGGTTTTAGTGTTTCTGGGGGTTTGTTTGTTTGTTTGTTTGACCCATCTGGCATATTTCAGTGAACCTGTCATTTCAGAATAAATGTTTTTTTTCTTTGGAGTAACTGCTGACTTTGAAATAATTGAGTAACTGTTCCTAAGGTACTAAAATCTTTTCTGAGAGTAGAATCACTGTAGGGAATTACTTGGGAAAGACTAAATTATTAGAAAAAATGTTCTGCAATTATTGTATTGGGATGACAGTACTGTGAAGTTTTCATAGCTAAACAGGTCCTGAGTAAGTAGGACTGTCACTTGTAATCATTCAGCCTCGTAACATAAATGAACTTTGAGAATGCTTCTGTTCAGAAAGCTTTGATGACAGTCTGGAGATCAGTTTCCACGATAAATACGCCGTCTCTAAAATGGGTGTGTGAATGATTCGTCTGTAACAAAAGATCAACCAAAAATAAGTTCAAGCTGCTGGGATAATCTAATCATTTAAATTATAGGGATGTGTAGAAATAAACAAAAAAATAAATTAGTAAGGCAAACAAGGAAAACCACCCTTGTCCTAGAGGGACTGTTTTTCTGGTGAGTTTTCAGTCTTTCCTGTGTAATGTGTAGATAGTTGTTTAACTTTCAGGAGATAGTACTTGAGAAAAATAAGCTGGCTTCTGTTAACCCACAGACTGTTGCACCACTGTATTTGACATGAGTCTTGCCGGATTTTGCTTTTATGGTAGACAATTGGTGCAAGGAATACTTTGCAGAATCTTTGTCATTAATAGTAAGTAATGCTTAAAAAAAAATCATGGCTTGTGAAGGTGAATTCTGTTTACATAAGACAGTTGGGAGCTTTTGTATTTCCAGAGGTGTTTTAATTGATGTTGGCTAAAACACAAAAATAAAATGGTTTAAGAAATCTTTAAAATGAATGAGAATGTTTACTTAAAGTTCCCACCTTAAATTTCAACAGTATGATGTTTTTTACTATAACCTGTTTTCCAGGATATTTTTCAAATGCATGTTTTCTTTGTTTGTTGTCCATATATTCTTTTGGGCCACTACGAAGCTGCAGTGGCTGAGTTATTTTGTGGGAAGTATATACACAAGTCTGCAAGTATTCTACAAAACAAATTCTGAAAAACCTCAGAACTCTTCCCTGTGAAAAAATGAAACTTGTAAAAAAGGAGAAAAAAACCCTTGTCATTTTACTTGCCTCTCCTCGGTGTGTATAGTTTTGTTTTCTGCACTGATAAATGGGACTGGTGTTGGTTTGAAGAAATCATGACTGATGTGGCAATTTTTTCACACAATCTTCTACTGAAGTTATTTTTTTTTCTTAGTATTTGATTTCCACCAAGCTGCTGATGGCATCCAAGAACAACAGAGACAAGAACAAGCAGGACAGAAGTAGGTATTTTGTCAAACATTAGGGTGACTGAGTACCGACATATGACTTAATATATTGGATTTCTGTTATTGTTTGTCATAGGGTTTAAAAAAAGTGTTAATTATCCTTGTAACTGTTGGATGTGGAGTATGCAGGGATCAATCGTTTCTTATACTTTTGTCCTCCAGTGGGTAGCAGATTTTTATTAATGAAAGGGTTGTATCTTGATATTTTGCCTTATAAAAATAGTTCCTAGTTCCTGATTTGCTTTATAAAAAGGGTTCCTGCTTCCTAATGTTTTAATTGTTTACTGTGGAGATGTTTGTTTCTGTAAAAATAGATTTCTAGTTATGAAGATTAGAGGACACCTTTGTCATCTCCAAATTACTGAAAGGTCTGATACTTTGATATCTCATGATGCTTCACTGGCAGAAGTGAATGTAAATGTTTACATTGTCTACTGTATGCTGCCACTGATTTTCTGAAGCTTTTGAAACTTAACTAGCTGCTGTGTTTTTAACATGGGATTTCTAAGTACTTTGCTAGTTCTTGGAAGTGGGGGAAAGCTGGCAGAATGAATTGTGAAATGTCTACAGCTGGAAAGTAATGCAGCACTATAGACTTCTGAGATACCAGTCTTGGAAGTTTGTCTCTGTGGATGAAAAGAAATTCAGTTTTCCTTACTGAGACCTATAAAAGGTATCATCCATGACAATAACCTTTAAGAGAGTGTCTGATGTGGGCGTAACTTGCTTCACACAGGTTGCTATTGAGTGATAACTTGTAAATTATTATTATGCTGGGTCATTTTCACGCTTGACTGTGCTATACCAGCTGTCGTGTTACCTGTTATTTCAGGTATTAAAAAGTAAACAGGAAGAACAAGGAAGCTGGGGTGGGACTTTTTACAGAGGCCTGTTCTGAGAGGACAAGGGGTAATGGGTTTAAATTGACAGTGGGGAGGTTTAGATTGGTTATCAGGAAGAAGTTCGTCACGGAGAGGGTGGTGAGTCACTGGTACAGGTTGCCCAGAGAAGCTGTGGATGCCTCATCCCTGGAATTGTTCAAGTCCAGGCTGGATGAGGCTTTGAGCACCCTGGTCTAGTGGAAGGTGTCCCTGCCCATGGCAGGGGGGTTGGAACTAGATGGTCTTTAAGGTCCCTTCCGACCCAAACCATTCTGTGATTCTATATTATTTTTTATGAGCCAGTATGTGTATATCAGCTATTTTTGAATGTTTATGGAGCGCAAGGTAAAATTGCTGTATGACAATATTTGCAATTAAAACCACTGTCAGTCACTCAGCTACTTGTGAGAAGGAGCAACTTTATTAGTTAGTGTTAAGGATTGTAAGGGAAAGCCCAGTGAAGAAATAACCACTTTTCTCCAATTAATTTGTTTTAAAGAAGCCCAGAAAATGGAAGTTACATTCAAAGCTAAGCAATCTAATCTCTCTTAAGTGCTGTATTACTTCTTTCTGTGGGTTCTTGAAATTCTGCAACAATCGTACCATTTTCAAGCTTGTTAAAACTGCTGATGGATTGCAAGTATCTAAGTCTCTGTAGTGGAGGAAGTACTATTATAGGGTGGCTAAGAAAAGGCTTTCATAAACTCTTTAGCAAAAGACTGTCCCCTGTTAGTTGGGGCTGGAATGGGGAATTGAAATAGTCTGCTGTTTAACTGTAGATTTGAGGGCACTATAGTCTAACTGTAGATTTGAGGGCACAGCATATTTGGCATTAAAATTCTTCTGTGCCTAACACTTCAGAGTTGATCGTTATAAATTGTAAGCTTATTTTTTTATTTTAATTGAATGCTTTTATCTGTTCAAATGTAGCTCAAAAAACAGTCACAAGTCAGGCTAATGTAGCTTCCCTTGCAGAAAGTTTATAGGAAAGGTAATTTTATATGGTATATTTTACTTACATTATTGTTTTAACTTCTATAAATATGGTCTTCTGACAGCTTAATTCTAAATGGAAACCAGCTTCTTAAAATACTCTCTGTGGAAGGTATGAATTGGGGCAGAGGCTAGAGTCAGTTATTTAAGCTACAAGGTCCTGGTCTGGTTAAATGATGCTGTGATGCAAGTGGCATAAAATGTCTTTCTTTTTTGACTGGAGGCAAACATATCACTCCCTGAGATTACTCAGTATTGAGTCTAATTGGAAGAATTTGGGTTTTTTTCACCAAGATTGTTGTTTTGAATCTACTCCATACTACTAATAACCAAATTTAAATGAATTTGTAGTGACTGTGAACTGCATTTCAGTTCACTCACATATCAGTTGATACCCTTTAACATGAAGTTTAGTTATGACCTGTACCTTCCACCTGAACTGGAGTCCCTCTTGGACTGAGTTTCGGTATGGTACCTTCAAGGCAGTTTGAAGAAATCTGAGCCACTCTGCATGTGCAGAATTTATAATTGAAGAAGATAAGGCTTTCTGTGTCTGCTTGTGGGGGTGGGGTGTGGGGGTGTGTGTACAAAAAAACCCCAGAGCAAATGCTTCTGCCCGCTTCCCTCCAAAAAAACTCAAACCCAAAACAAACAACAGCCAACCAAACAAAAAAACACCCCACCAGTAATTCAACAACAACCAACCCCGAAAAACCCCAAACAGTTAAAACTAAGTGCAGAACAAAGCTTAGCAACGCACAGCATGCTTTGGAAAATGCTGCACACCTGTTCAGTTCTCCTTAAAAAGTTACTTAACCTTTTGAGAGGGCTGGGGAGGTGTTTGATAATCTGCCTGCGGTGAGTGCAGTCTGGCTCCGCTGTGGTAGCTGTTCAGCATGACTGGCAGAATACCCTTTCTGAACTAGCTGTACTTCTCTGGCAGCGAAGTCGGCGCAAGCCAGTTGTGCCTGATGATATCACTGATTAGAGCTGAAAGAGGCTTTTCGGGCAGAGTGGGTAGGTAAAGCCAAGGCAGAATTCAGGTTTTCAGAATCATCTTCAGTGGTAAATCTGTTCCCGAACCCTTTCTAACATAGAGCATTTTGGGTAGCATTGTCACTCTTGGATGCTTGATAGTGTTTTCTGTTTTCCTGGCTACATCTGAGGTCTTCAGGATTCAGTGAAATATTTCTTACATACAAACTTGAAATCTCTACTATTTGTGCTGTTGCTTTATGGAGGACTTTCTTTAGGACAAATATTTTAGGAAGGTGTTCTGTTAGTTCATAGTACTGAAGGATGTAGTCTTGGTATTCAGTTCCTTAAGTATAAAGGTTGGGAATTGTGTACAAATAAATACGTTGAGTTCACTAAAGTATTAAAAGTTGTTGGCTCAAAACCAGAAATATGTAGAAGATAAATATATTTATGTCTATAAACAGTGATTCTGAAACTTAAAACACAAGATACTTTTAGTATGCAAATGCTTGAAACAAGAATCTAAATGTTCACAATTAACAGCATTTCATTTTATGCTAGGGATGTATTAGCTTTAAAGAAACACATTGTTTTTATATAAAAAAATAACTCCTGTTGTTATCTTTTGAAAGTTTGGGAACTACCAAAAAAGGAATCGGTCCAGTATATTCTTCAAAAGCAGCTCGAAGTGGACTCAGAATGTGTGATCTTGTTGCTGATTTTGATGAATTTTCTGAGAGGTAATTTCTGTATTTAATGCACAGTTGTAAACATAGTTTTCAGTTTCCGGGTAGTACCCTGTGTAAGCCATTACATCTGGCTGCTGCTACTTTTTAAATGTAAAGTTATTTTAAAATATGAGAACAGTTTTATTTATAGTTTTAAATATTATTCGTAGTTATTAAAAAGTTTGGTTAAATTGTTTAGTCACCAAATAATTACAGATAGGTAACTTGTAAAGCCTAAGATTGGTGGGGGTGTGAGGAAAACACAAAACCCAAAAACCTTAGTGAAACCTTTTTGCCTTCCAGGTTCAAAGTGTTAGCCAATCAGTACAAAGCGATATACCCTACCTTAGAGATAGATATTGAAGGGGAGTTGGAAAAGCTCAAGGTAAGCCTGCTTCTGTCTGTCAGATGATTGTATCACTGTATGCAGTTACTGATACCCAAGTCTCTCAGTGGCTGACACTTGTGCTTGCGTGAAGAGTTAAAATGCAATATGTATCATGGGAAATTGGTATGTATCAATTCAAAAAAGTCTGCTAACATCCTTGATGGCACTGTTGACCTCGCTTTATGCAGCATTTCAAAAGAGATATTGTAAACTTTAAGAAAAAGGTTTGTATAGGGAGAATTATTTTTTACTTCCATGTGCTGAAACAAACTGGCTTAGGAGAAAAAAAACCCCAAGACTGTAGTTGGGGAAGGTGTGCTTCATTGTAAAGCAGAATATTAACTCCTTGGCTCAAACTTAAGAACTGAAGTAAATTATTACTCTAATAAGCTGTAAGGAAAAAAATATACTGACAACATAAAAAAAAAAGTAAGTTGATCGTCAGCAGAACTAATGAAGCTTGATCGCCAGCAAACTAGTCTTGTGGTTAATTATGAATTTTGAGATGTTTTCCCTGCAGTTGGGACAGTTGTGAGATTTCTTACTAGTATTAATCCTCGTATGCCTAATAGTGTGTTTTTTGCAGTGCACCCAGGCTCTTATTTGAAAAAAAAATGTCAGGTGCCTTACCCTTACCCAGTCTCTTTGTTCATGCATTTTATAAAAACTTCATATGAGTGGGGTTGTTTTTTTGCTTCTTAGAAAACTTCAACCAAATTTGATGAATTGTTTGAAACCATTGAGGAATGTGTGGAACAGGGGTGGGCGTGCACAGTTACATGTTTAATCCTTTCAGAAAATCAGGCATAAGAAATCCTTCTTGTATCTTTAGTTGCCACTAAACTGAGTTTACGAGCTCTAGAATGGAGTATATGGAATTTCTTAGCACTTCTGTTTGTCTTGCTTTAAATAATACCTGGTACACATGTTGAGTTGTGTTTTTATCAGTATTTAAACCTAAAAATCGGTTACGGTTGAGTGCTTTATAATGCTTTATAGTTTACTTAACTTATATTAGGGTTACAAAATATCTATCTGAAACTCATTTTTAGGGTGTAACATAATATATACTTGTATCTTGAAGGAAACTAATTGCACTCGATGTTTGGTTTATGCTAATGCACTAGGTTAAATTTTGAAAGTCCAAGTGTTACAGTTCACGCTAAGTGAACCATTAGAATGAGAAGGTCCATACTTTCTCATGAGGAGAAAGACTGTGTACCAAGTGCTGATCTGAATGTTGCCAGCTTCTTGGATCCATCTACTCAGTGGCATTCAGGCACTTGACCCTTAATTCCAATAAATAAATTCTTACTTCAAACTCATTTCTTACAAATATACTTGTACCTATATCACAAATTTGTGCTGCTTTACAATTGTGTGCATTTGTTGGCCTCAGATGGCCAAGTGGAGCTCCCCACATGGTGGTTTGGGGGGAGAAATTTTGAATACTTGGAAATGAAATACCAAATCCAGTGAAGTATAGTGACTATACTCAGGCTTGAGTATTTCTGAAGTGTTTCAAAAGTTTGGATTTTTAGTTTCTCTCTCCCCACCCCCCTCTCTTTTTTTTTTTTTTTCTTTCCTTTTAGGAATAGCACACATGTGTAAATCTTAGTCTAATGTTCTTCCTTTCTTTGTTCACATATTATGGCACATTTAGCATTTCTTTGTTTGCTTTTCCCTTTCAAGAGAAAAAAACAACATTGCTGAGGGAGCAATAGCACTTGTACTCCTGCTGGCTTTATCATACTGAAATGATACCATATAATGGTCTTTTGTATTATTCAGGGCTGCATTGAAAAAATAAAACCAATGGTAAGGGATGGTGTTTATTTCATGTATGAGGCTTTACACGGACCACCAAAGAAGATCTTAGTAGAAGGTGCAAATGCAGCACTGCTGGACATAGATTTTGGTAGGTATAACCTTTTTGAGACATACGTTGCTATGTATTTATCTTGTGAAAGAGGGACACTAAATTTACTCTTCTGTGTTTAGCTGTTTTTATGGCAGGAATGTTTTGTATTTTGGAAGAATAGTACTCTCTGACTAACAAATAATTAGGTGGGCAGGGAAGTATTTAATTAATCTCTTTCAAAAGGCTTTAGAATCTCACAAGGTTAATTATTTGAATGACTAAAGATTCAGGTGACTCTTCTTAAATAGTATGTAGCTATTTCTTCAGTGTCTATACATTTCATATGAGAAGAAAAAATTCACTTGATAAGAAAACTGGAGACCTCAGAGGTAAAGTATATAGGCAAAATACTTGTTGACTTTTGAAGAATCAGCTTGCATCTTCTAAAACCCTTTATATAACACTTTGTTTTCTACTGTTTCACAATCTAAAGGAAGATGATGGGAATCTGGGTTGCTAATGAGGCACGAGTGGAAAAGATTACCCCAATCAATTGGAAATTATAAATGCTGCAGTTTTCCTTAAAACACTGTAATTTTGCTAACAAAATCGGAAGGTTCTTGATAGAAACAGCTTTTTTAAAAGTGAGATTGTGATGTTTGTCTTATATATATATATAAAGACCAGTGTTCTGTTTTTTAAAACCTTTTTTTTTTTAATAGGCACATATCCTTTTGTGACTTCATCAAACTGCACGGTTGGGGGGGTGTGTACGGGTCTGGGCATGCCACCGCAGAATGTTGGGGAAGTGTATGGAGTTGTGAAAGCATATACGACGAGAGTTGGAATCGGTGCCTTTCCTACAGAACAAAATAACGTGAGTGTTATCAGCGTGACCTGTAACTGGGTAAAATAACTTGGTGTGTCTGTCTCTACGTTAAATCAGTGTTACTGGCTAAATGAGAGTAGATGATGGTGTATGTGGATATCTCATTCTTCAGATTCTAGGCTGATCTTACTGAACTGCCAAATCCGATTGTCAGTTTTTAGACCAGCCTATGGAATAGGAGGCCAGAGCAGGAACAGATTCTGAGATTTACTCAAATGGTATTCTCTTGAATTAGAAATAGTATTTTGTATTTACATTTTCACCCCGATGGATAACTTTGTGAAAAATGGTGGTGAGAACTTTTAAGGTAATTTACAGTATTGCAAAATGTTACGTATGCACCTGCATCATGTATTGTTAAAAAAAAAAAAAGGTTCACGTGTTATTGTTTGTTAGGAAATTGGAGAATTGCTGCAAATGAGAGGTAAAGAGTTTGGCGTTACCACTGGTAGAAAGAGAAGATGTGGCTGGCTGGACCTCGTGTTGCTCCGATATGCCTACATGATTAATGGATTCACTGCGTGAGTTATTTTGGCAGCTTTGCTGGCAACTTGACATAAAATCATGAAATGTTACAGATTACTGTGAATTGTACATATACTAGTTAGTAACATTGACTGTTAGCAGTCATTTGTTGATTGTTTTGATATTTTGATAAATTAACTGATTCTCATTTTTCCTAGCATTAAATATTTTTATATTTGACATTTTCACACTCATAAATTTTTCCTGTATTTGTAGCACATCTTTATTTCTCATTTAAACTGAACTAAGAAGCACTTACGGTTTTTAGTGCTTGGTGCTCCAAGCTACCCCAACCCCTGCCATCCCACTGAACCGAATCAAATGCATCATGAGGGCCTTAAAACCCAATATAGTTTATGGGGTTTTGTTTTGTTAGTTTCAAAATAAGACAGATGGAAACCTATCAGTATCTTCAGCGGTATTGTGTAAATGTAGAAAATTTGGATATTACTTTGGGTTTTTAATTAAAATTAAAATCATCTGTCTGAAACACAACTGGTATAAAACGTCTCGTAGATGAGACTGTAAATACATGCTTTACTTAAATTTTCCTATTGTCCTTGTCCTTTGTGCTTTTTATTTAAAATAGGACGCAGCCAGGTATTTACAGAGCCAGTGATTGGTTATTTTACTGCCTTCACTGTAGGACAGGAACATTTGGCTGAGGACAGGAACAGACAGCAATGGCATTGTGCTATGAAAGTCTCAAAGGAATGGTCATAAAGCATCTTGGCATCACACTGTTCAATTAAAATTCTGACGCTTAAAGCTATAGAGCAATCACTTTAATTGAAAATACCTGTTCTTTGAATTTTGCCATTTTCTTGTAGTATTAAATCTAAGGGTATGACAAAAAGGCTGTCTTCCTCTTTATCTGGTATGACTTATTAGTGGCATATAAGCTGTCTTTCTGAGGAAAGGGAATCAACTGCAATGTGCAGGAGTCCATTTTTCTTCTGGTGGTTTTACAGTGTGATGAGAGTTGTTGGAAACTGTTTAACTGGAGTAATGTTTCTTTATAGATTGGCGCTTACCAAATTGGACATCTTGGATGTATTTCCAGAAATCAAAGTTGGTGTTGCATACAAACTAGATGGTGAAATCATACCTCATTTTCCTGGTAAGACTGCTTCTTTTTAGATTTTGGTGAAATGTAATTCAATACTTAATTGCATTTGACTTTTGCAAGTACAATTTCTTGTGCCGTTAATGTCTTCCCAGATGCATCAGAGACGCCTTGTACCACACCTGTGCCCGCACCCTAAAGACACCTGTACCAAATAGTGTCATTTGTCTATTAGAAAGATGCATATAAAGCTTCTTCAACGTAAATGTTACTGCTTTATCCCTTTAATACAGCCTGCATTACCTTCAAGCTAAATTAGAAGCTTGTTTCACAGTCTAAACCCAGTGCCTTACTCCCACTACTGTATTCATGCTCTCGTCTAGCAGGACAAGTCTTCGTTTAAGCATGTGGTGAGCCACATGAGAGAACTGATCCAGTTGAAAAGCCAGGTTTTTCTCCCTGTGTTATTTTCTAACAGTTCGGTTCCCTTTAATGGTTCGCAGAGCATCCAGAAACCTGTCACACCTACGCTATGGAAAAGAAGCAAAAGGGGTGCGGGAGGAAATGAGCAATTAATTTAGGTGAAAGCAAGACTGGTTTCCAATAGGACCAACATACAGCAGTTTAATGTGATAGAAACTATAGCTCCTGAGGAGAACAGTGGTCATCTTAGTGATCATTTTTACCTGAAAAAAAAATGTATCTGCATGTTAAAATATTCAAATATCACAAAACAATGTTTTCGTGGATAATACATCTTTTTAATTTTGCTATAGTAGAGATACTCCAGAACAAGGAAGATGATTAACCAGTACTGAAGATTGGCCTTCCTGATTTTTCCAGTGTGCACATAGATGCCTGTTTCCATTGTAGTTGCTGCCTCAGGGTTTCAGACTGGTCATAGGTTATGATTTTTCAGATGATAGCAGCAGCAGAGAACTTTTGTGGGTGAGATTAACTGTAGTAATCAGATACAACTCACAGATTTATGTAGTATAAAGATGTAATTAGGTATAAAGATAAGCGATGATCTGCCAGTAGTCCTTGAAAATAGTACATATCCAGTGGGAAAATTCATAAGGAATTAACAAAAAAATCTTGTGTTGCTCCATGTGCTTGGGGGAATTCTGTAATTGATTTGCTCTCCAGTATCTTCCAACAAAAGTGCCAGTTACAATCTGACTGCATGCTGAATGACATGGCAAGCACTTTTATTTAGGAAATTTAGTACTCATCTTGCTCGAAACCAGGGAATGCTTTTTGCCTTTTTGAGACTCTGATATTCCCTGATTGATACCCTTATCAAAATATTAAGGAAATATTAGGTAGATGGCCTTTGGGCATAATGGAGATTGCACATTTGAATTGAGAGCTGCTCAGTAAATGCCTCATCTGTAGCCCTGTCATCTAACCTGGGGGCTATTAAGTCTGTCTTGTGGTCAAGCCAGGAGGACCACCTCAGGCTTTATGTCATCACTAAAGATGACATAAAGAAGTGGCCATGTTTTCCATTGCAAAGACTTCAGTGCTTACTTTTTGGGTTTTGGGTTCTTTCCCCCCCACCCCACTTCATTGTGTCTCTCGGATGGGACCAGCATCTTGTTACAACTTCTGAGGGTGGACTTTTGCTCCCTGTGTGTGTCCAGGTAACAGGGAGCTGACCTTTGGTCATAGCAGCACAACCTGGCTCACCTGCCTAACTGGATTTTGCTTTATTGTATGAGCAATTAAGAACTCTGGTAGAAATTCAGTACAAGCTGTTGTCTTTGCTGTTGACACGCTGTCTTCCTTCAGTGTCAGGAAGGTGTTTGAGCTGAACTTCTGGTAATCTGGAAGGTGCTGTCTCTCACAGTGCCTCTGTGTTCCACACCTCTCTCTTTGCTACGCTCAACATTTGGCAGCGTTTTCAGCACATATGCTGCAGGTTACTTACTACCCCTGCCCCTGGCATAAATAGAAAAGGTAACTTTCTTCCCCCTTGGTGTTTTGTAGGCCATTAGATTATTTCTGATGTCTACATCTTTGCATGCTGTGCACTTGTATAATTATTATTTTTACCTGCCACTTCGACATTTTGAATTAAATTTAGAAGAGATCTAGTCTGGGAATCTCTTGCTGGCAGGGTATTTCTTTCTCTCTTCCCTCCCTATCCTCCCACTCTCTTGGAGATGTTAGTGATCTGCCCTTCTTGTGAAATGACGGTCTCTAACTTGGAAGCACACATAGCGCCCACCATCTCGGGGAAAAAATATGCCATATTTTATATATTGTTCCTTTTTCCAGCTGGATCAGAGAATCATACGGGTCTCACTCAGGTTTCTTTTTAGCTCTAGACTTTTGTGGGCATTTCATAATCTCCTGTTAAGAAAGACGTGAAAATGTCTTGTAAACTTACAGCTGACTTCAGCTGCTAATCCTTTGCTATGGAGCTGGCCAGTATCTCCATTTCTGTCCAGCCATAGGAGGTTATGGAAGAAAGACTGAACTCCCTGCTAGCTCCGAGCTGATCAGTTTAAAAGGAATGCAAAAGCTATGGTCTAGGCCTCTTAGTGCCTCCTGTCCAAGTTCATGGGGCAGAGTGTCTTCAGCACAGACAGGCACAGCCTCTAGCTCAGGAGTCTTTGAAAATACAGATCCTTAGGAAATTTAGAGATTATTTTGGAGAAGCTTTACTTCATGCTTGCCTTTTTTTCCTTGTGCTCTTTTTCTGGGCGTCTACTGTAGGTTAAAGACCTGGGACACTGTGCTAGGTGCTCCTTTGGTCTGACCCAGATGGTTGTTTTTATGTTCAGTTTCAGGAAATTGCTGGAGGATCTTTTTCTTACACTGGTGCTAAGATCCCAAATTTCAGCTATTCTTTTTGAATTGGAAGTAACATCATGTCATTCTCTCTCCCAATTATAGTACCAGACTACCAGATATCATTATATCTGCTCTCTGTTATCTAATTCAGCTGTTAATAAGGAATATTCCAGGAAGCCTAAAAGGTAAATCCCTTAAGGGAAGAGCAGAGGGAAATCTAGGTGGTGATGACATCCTTTACTATACTGAGCTCAGTTTGTGGGTTATCTTTATCACACATCGTCTTGTATCGCACCTGCTGGAGCAACATGAGAGAATCATTTGAAGCATCAAGAAATGTAGCCCTTTTTCTTCTTCTCCTTTGGGGAAGTAAGGAATTGAACTAATACAGAGTAGTGAAAGATTGTAGACAAGTTTAGACCGTTCCGTTCCAGGTGCTTTCAGCTTTCTCCTAGCTAGGCTCATCAGAGAGGCTTCCAAGTAAAAATGCCTGTGGACGTCCAAGAGTTAGGTGTTCAGTCACTTTCCCTCTTCAGAAGGAGGAAGGGTAGCGCCTTATTCTAAGCTACTGTATTTTTTTTTTTCCTCTGCTTATGTTAACAAAAAGGCACACTTCAGCACTTTCAGTGATGGTGATATCTTATGAGTAAAAGAAGATTTCTTTGAAAGAAAATTTATTTCTATAAGAAAAGAATAAAAAGCTTTACAGTTATGGGTTTAGTGGTGGAGAATACGTAATCTTTGTAGACATAATATTTTTGTTCGTGTTTGCTTCTCAGCCAACCAGGAAGTCTTAAATAAAGTAGAGGTTCAGTATGAGACACTCCCAGGATGGGATACGGACATATCAAATGCAAGAACGTTTGACGAGCTGCCTGTAAATGCACAAAACTATGTTCGCTTTATAGAAATGGAGTTGGGTGTTCCTGGTAAGTAAAACAGATTCTGTTGTTGCTGTGTTTTTTTCCTGGTCCGTGAAAACGATCTTGTACTTCGCCTTAATGAGCACTCAAAATACTGAAAACTAGTTTGTAGCTGTGCTTATTCTGATGAACCTAGTGATACCTGTAACTATTGTTTTACTACCTTTTATCTATCTATTTAGCTGTTGAATTGAAAATTTTCGGAAGTTTTAATATGTAATCTTTTGTCTTATACTACAGTTCTAGTTCAGCTGAGATTTTTATAACTCACTTAAGTGTTCTTCGGATTGGTTATAATGGGGGTTTTGTTCTGCTGCCATTACCAAGTCAGTGGTACTGCTGCTATATTAGTGTGATTAAATACATGTGGCAGTCAGAGGTTCTAAACTAACTAATTTCTCTTGTGCTCCCTAATAAAGATGATCTTGTGGTTCTATCCAAAGCTGGGAATTGGGAGATGATGCACATCTTTACTTTTGTGACAGTTTCTATGTATCATTTTCCCTGTGATCTGGAATATTGATGACTATGGCAGCTTCAAGACTCTTCCTGCTTTACTAAGCTAGCAGTGCATTCTTACTGAATGCACAATAGACATAGTTAGAAGTTCTTAACGCACTAATAGCATATGCTGTGGGTTTTTTCGGGCTGTGGTACGTAAGATCTTAAGCGCTTAAGAAAGGTAAGTTTGTATCTTAAGATACAATCTGATCTTGCTTTGTATTACTTACAGTAAAAGTTTGCTTTTCTCTCCTGCAGTTAAATGGATTGGAGTAGGGAAATCCAGGGAATCAATGATCCAGCTGTTTTAAAGATTTCAGATGCATGGAAGAAAGCACACTCCTCAAAAGACTGCTCATTCTTAAATGCATTAGTAGCCCGCAAAGCAAAGATGTTGGAAAGATAGATTTTTTTTTTGCATGGAAAGAAATGCTAAAGTTGATACCCCCAAATCGATCGCTACTCCTGAAAGAGACTCTGACATTAACCTGTATCAGTTCTTGTTCAGCTGCAATTTCCAGGACACTTGTCATTGTTGTTCAAGGTGCCATCAGATTTTTTTTTTCTTTACCTAATATTTACTTCTTAATGTAATTCCTGTCTGAAAATCTTAAGGTAGCATTACTTTCATGACCGTTTGTCTTTGTTATCCTCTCTCTGCTTTTGGCGGTGTTACTTCCCTGAAATTTTAGACAGTAAAAATAATGCAGTTTTGCACAGATAGTTTTACATCTTCATTGTTTGTATTCCTAAAGCTGTTGTATTCTTAATGGCTGCTCTTGTGAGTGATTAAAGAGGGAGATTCTGGTTTTATAATGCTATAAATGCTGTCTAAATTATTGTGATCTGTTTTTTAAAAAAAAATGTGATGCCAAGTTGTTAAGAATGTCCAGTTTTTTTTAGCTGTGTAACACAGAAAACTTACTCTTTGTAACTCACAGAGGTCACTCAAGTGTTTACCAGGAAGTGTGCCCAGAAAGTTAGAAAACTGATATTGTAAAAAGTTCATTTGCAATTATTAAAGAACCATTCTGATTTTGAGTTAAATGCTTCATAATGTTACTTCTTCCCCCCCCCCCCCCCCCCAGAAAAACCATGCAGTTCTCTACTTCCAAGGCACATATATCAAACTGTTTTCCTAATTAAATGAGGTTATATTTATATTTGGTGAGAAGTCTAACATTTTGATGCCCTTTTAAATTCCTTTCTACACAGCCAATAGAAGATCTTTCTGTGCGGAACTGGCAAAGCACAGACACTTCTGTAATTATAAATTGAAGATGCTTTAGAAATAACATTTAAAGTATTCCATGTATTTGCTTTCGATGTAGAGAAAATAACAAGTATTCATCTCGTGACATCTGACATGCTTTGGATTATTAGTGTTGGGAAATGTTCTAGAATTAGTTTAATTTATAACCATTTTTATATAGTCCAAAGAATCAGATTTCTTTTGGCAACAACCCAATAATTACATACTCCCTTTCCAGATTTTTTGAGAATGATGTTTTTACACAGCACACTGTGGTATTCACATGCTTCCTTTTCACTTCAAATAAAACTTAACTTTGTTTCCTGAAAACAAGTTTGTATCAGGGTGGGGCAGCAGTTTTAAATATAGTTGAGTAGATTTTGCCTATGCAGGTGAAGATAAACTTCTCCTGCAAACTCAAAGATACAAGGCCTTCCAGATTAGGTTTTAGGTAACCACATGTTGCCTGAAATGGGATAGATTTGTTGATTGATGCTGCTGTTGATTTGTTCAGCACCATGTTTGTTCTCAATCGATATAAAATGAAATTGCTTATAAGGGGAGGAACAGGAGGGTTGAAGGATAAAACTCAGATAAAATTACTCTGTATCCTGGTCTTCCTGTAGCTGTAGGAAGAACCAAGGGGGTTTGTGCTGTCAGTGCAACTACCAGCCAAGGACTGGGGGCCTAGCTGGTTGAAGGACTGAGTAATAAATGAGGGTATGCTTCCCTTCTACAGTGAGTGCATAAATGAGGGCTTTCTACATAGCTGTGTTTCAGTCTGCCAAGCAGAGACCTTCAAGTTCAAGGCCTCTTTCTGTTCTACCACGGCTGTAACTGCACAGTACAAACTAACCTTGTGTTTCAGTGGAGGAATTCATGTTCCCAGAGGCAGCAGGATTGCTAAGCAATATAGCTGTAGCCTTTAGGCTATTATGATAGCAAGTTATTTGTGCAGTTAAAGAAACACACCGGAATTGTCTTGGATGCAAGAGTGATTTGTGCTCTTTTGGCTTTCTCTAAGTTCAGCTGAGATTTTTTTAATTTGCTTCTTCCACTCAAATGCAGGCCTGGAAAGTTGACGACATGCTCCTACAGTACTTGTCCAGATAATATGTGGTCCAGGATCTGTTGTTGTATATTTACTCTCATGACCTGGAATGAAGGGTTTTTTCTCTTTCAATTTTGGGTAGTTAAACTTGGCATCTGTATAGTTTATTACGTTGTCCCTGAATGCCAGTTTCACTTAAGCTTCCTGGAGTGAATTCTTGGACTGGTGCACGCACACTTTCCCAGTGCCAAAGAATGGTTATAGAATGGCTACATCCTACCAAATTCTCTCCTCCCCCAGCGCTACTCCTTCCACCCCTGGCTTCGTTTGTGCGCGTGGGGAAATGGGCTGGGGTGTGTTCTCGCCAACCTGACTGTTGTGGGAGCAATGTTAGAAGTTAGGAGGTAGTTTCAAGCGCTGTCTGCTGTGCTCTTGAAACTGTGCCGTGTCCAGCTGCGGAAGCAAGAGGGAGAAGAGAACAACAGCCTAATAATACGGTACCACGGGCAGTGTGTTTAGCAGGGGTGAAGTTAAGCGCCCTGAAGGCACTCGCGGTTTTTCTTCTGGCCAAAATTCAATCTTCTGCTTTTTTCTCCCTTCATTAGACAAGATTAGTCAAAATTCCTTCCTTTGGCTTCAAAGAAACCACCACACGCCTCAGCAAAAGGCTTTTGGTTGTCTGTTGCAGGCCAGGAGTCAGCTGCCATCAAAGGAAGACCCTTCGCACCTCCGTGGCAAACGTGTATTTCTCAGGCTGTTCCTGTATGCTCCCCTCCTCTCCTCGGGTGCTGCCCTGTAAGGGGATAGCATGGCAGCATAGCCTCACCGCTGAAATTGGTTCTCCTCCAAGTGCCCCCTCCTGTTAATGGGATGTTTTCCAGAGGCATGGATACCTGTTAGACCCGATGAGTCTGATGACAGACGAGGTATTTTGATCTGGTGCCGTTCTTGCCGCCACTGAAATATTTACGAGGTTGATTCCCCTAGGCTTGGGCTGCACTGCAGCGCTTAACGGCCCTTCTGTCCCTGTCATTTACAGAGTCTCCGTGCTCGCTAACAGGAGGGGAAGTGCGGGATATTCCCGCACCTTAACCTTTCCGTTTGTATTCCGTATGCAACTGGGTTTTGGCATGCGGCTAACGGACAGACCCTTCGGATGAAGTGGCAGGCAGATGATGTCGATGTAATGCGTGACAGCTGCTTTCATCTGTTGTCATCCTGGAAACCTACTTTCGATTAAAAATCATCGTTTCCTTTTGCTGTCCCAGCCAGCTCCCTTAATGAGACGCAATCAAAGGATTGGCTGGCTTAGAAAAAGTAAAAGGCAGTTGCCGGGAAGGCGGAGAAGGGACAACTCGATCTGGTGGGATTTCTCCCGCCCACCCTTGTCTCTGAAGCAGCGAAACTTGCTGCGCTCCGCAGTAACTCAGCGCGCTGTTGACGCCGGACAGCTTTGCCTCCTTAGGGCAGGCTGATGTGCGCTGGCCATGCGCTGTTTGCAGAGACTCAAGGTTCCGTACTGCTCTGTGCTGGTCCGAGCGTTACAATTCGCTCGACGTGCCCTCTTTCAGACGCCTTGCGATAACCCCAAGCGCCTGCTTTGTTGAAAATGCACGTACTTCCCGAGAGCTGACTTGTCGGGAGTCAGCTGGGAATGGAGCTTCAGCTGTGTAGGTGACAGGAGCCGGTTGCAGTTTACCGGAAGGTCCAGGCAGAAAGCATAAATCGTTCTGTAATCTCCTGCTGACATGTGGCATGTAAATACCGTGATCCAGCCAAAGGGTAGCCGGCATTATAGACGTACTCTCTAATC